>NC_056725.1:1034778129-1034848129 GCF_019279795.1 Protopterus annectens
ACAAACATCTCCCCTACCCCGAACCATGTTAAAACACACAGTCCTAGATTTTTTTTTGTCGGCGACATTACTATTTTCAAACTTCCGTGTTAAGTACAGTCGATGTAGTGCCACTCAGCATTTCAATAGTAAACCGTCTGAACTCCACACATCTGAACCAATATCCACACACATCTGAACCAATATCCATGGACAGAGAGAGTAATGTAGCCTTTGACTTTCACTGGTCAGCACGATGTGGGGATGCATTCAGTTTTGTACAACCTATACAGAAAGGTATGCCATGTAAATCCCAGACTATCATTGTCATACCGTATTTGGCACTCATCACACCCATCGAGTGCAATGGCACCTTTGCTATGCCACTACACAGGCATATCTTAACTGTAGCAGCCATACAGGTTCCATGGTTCCATGGTAAACCAATACACACTCCATTGATGCTGTGTTTTTTGCTTTGGAGAAGGCAGCTCTCACCTGTGCATCTCATGTCAGGGAGCTACACTCTGTTGGGATAGACATTTGCTCTTTTGGGGGGAAGAAGTTTGTACTGAACCTGTCTGCCAGGATGTTGGCAATGTCTGTGGATTCAGTGTATTTTTTCATTGCCACCCAGGTTCCTGACACAACTGAAGAAGGCCTTGTGATTATCTTTAGCTTTACCTTATTTTTGCTTAGCTTTACCTTATTTTTGCTGTGTGCTCTTAAGAGTTCTAGTGCTTTTTATTCTGCTACATTTAATACTGCTTGTTAGTAGCCTAATTAAATGCATCTGTTATTCTGAAGCATTTTAAGCTTTGATCTTAGCACTTGTGCTTCAGGCGACTTACTTTACATTTAAGAAGGTTCTTGTTGTCTACACCCTTGTGGACAAACCCTTCTCTCCATAAAGTGCTACCATTGCTAGAATACCCTTGTGTTCTGACTGCATGTGCTTCTCAAACAATCTGGAAATATAGGTATATTTTTTCGGCACTTTAACTGTTCAGAGTTCTGCACTGTCTTAATTTTTCCTTGACTAAAATGTGTGTGCATCCATATATATCTATATCTATATATATCTATATATCTATATAATATATATATATATATATATATATATATCTATATATATATATATATCTATATATATATATATATATATATCTATATATATCTATATATATATATATATATATATATATACACACACACACACACACACACACACACACACACACACACACACACACACACACACACACAATTGCCATTGTTTTCTTAAGTGCTTCCACTATTTCTTCCTAATTTACTGCTTTCTGCACTTGTTTTTAATAGTTCAATATTGCTACACACTCAAGTGTGCTAGCTTGCACTGCATTTGAACTGATTTTACTGCTGTTTTAGCTGCTTCTAGTCCAGATACAGATTTGCTGTATCCTGGACTGTTTGTAAGCTTCTGAGCAGTACCAAAAAGTCTGGTCTTCAATTTTTCCCTTAGATCTGCTAGTTTTCTCCTCTCCTGCACTTTTACTAGCTTATTAGTCCAGCACTTGACCAGACTTCTTGTAACAATTACTGTAGCACACAAAAGTGCTACCAGCACTAAGCTCCCATACACATTAATGCCCACCCCTCCAGGCATGTCTGAAGGTCAGTTCCCTGTGCTTTCACAGGCGGTGGTGTTTCCATATTCATAAAGTATGTGCACATCTCCAGACTGGTAGCCCAACATAACGCATTGGAGATGCTTAGGGTACAGCTAACACTGGGGCAAGACAGCAATTCAGGTTGTAGCCTGCTACAGGTCCAACCATGTCCCAAGACTCACACTCCATGTTCCTAAGCACCCTGGAGAATATTAGGTTCCAACCTAACTACTCTCACACTGGGCGATTTCAACTACCCTTCCATTAACTACTCAATGTACCAATACACTTGTCCAACATTTCCTGGAATTCATTAATTCCAATGCCCTGGACCAGCTCATTCTTACCCCCACTAGAGGTAGCAACATCCTTGACCTAGTCATTAACATGGGCGACCATTGCTTTACACCAATAGTAAACTCCTCCCTGGTTAGATCAGACCACAAACAAATCACCTTGGAAATCCACATCTCTCCGACTCCCCCTGCAAAGGTAACCACCACAAAACAATCTTCTCCAAAGATAACTTTGGGCTCCTAAAAACAGGTGGCTAACTTCACGGTACCCATGCAAATGGAGAATAGTTGCATGACTGCCGAATCGTACACCAATACACTGTATGAACACGTACACAAATGCATGAATCTCGCCATACCCAATAGAATGAAGACGCTCTCCTCAAAAAAGGAAGCCAATCTGAGGGTCCCCTGCCATAAACAAACTCTACAACAGGAGGAGGAAACTGATGCGGAATAAGGTGAAGTCCCAAGATTGGAAAAACTCCCTTATCAGCCTCAATAAAAAGTTGAGATCCCTCGTCAAATCCCATAAAGCTAGCCATGAAAACAAAATTGCAGCAGATAGTAAAGACAACCACAAGGCCTTCTATAGTTATATAAAGAATCTCCATGGCAATACCCAAATTTGCTCTGAGCTACTGCACAATGGTACCTGCTATACCGAGCCAATAGATATTGCCAATATACTGGCCAACAGATTCAGTGCCAACTATAACCCTCTTTCCCCCACCAAAGGACCAATCACAATACCAGTAGATTGCCAGGCACCCAGTATTACTGCTGCACAGGTTAAAACAGCACTGTCCAAGGCCAAGAATACAGTTTATATGGGACCTGACAAGATACCTGGCTGTGTTCTACATGAACTACAGAGTTAACTGGCACCCAACATGTGCGCCTGTTCAATCACAGCCTCACCTCAAGCTTTGTCCCATGGCGCACTGCTAGTGTCACCCTCTGCACAAAGGAGGAGAGGGACTACAGACCCTGGGAACTATCACCCCATTAGTCTGATGTGTCTGATATGCAAAGCTATGGAACGCATCATCATGGATCTAATAAACAAGTATATATGGAATCTCCAAACACTGGATCCCACACAGTTTGGTTTTGTGAAGGGTAGATCATGCCTGCTCAAACTGGTCGACTTCTTTCAGTCACCAGAGCTGTGGATGAAGGCAAGGTGGTTCATACAGCCTACCTTGATCTGGCCAAGGCCTTTGACACTATTCCCCACACAGGAATCAGAAGAAACACACTAAACTAGGCATCAACCCCTATATCACTAGGTGGACTGCAAACTGGCTCAGATAGAACCCAAAGTGTGAAAGTAGACGAGTCCAAGTCAGACTGCTGACCAGTCATGAGTGGAGTCCCACAGGGCTCGGTCCAGAGTCCTCTCCTGTTTGGTATCTACTTCTCTGAAGTCCAGGCCAACACAAAGGGACTCTGGCTGACAAAGTTTGCAGACGATTACAAGTTGGGAGCTATTATTAACTCCCTAGGTGATGCGGACATCCTACAGAAAGGCCTCAATGAGACCATGGCCTTAAGCTCACTGCCAAAAAATATGCAGTCATCCCCTTTGGGAAAAACCCAGTTCCCATGAATTACCACATCAATGGTAGTCCACTGAACACAGATGGCGTTACAGATCTGGGAACACAGGTTGACAGCAACCTCTCTTTTGACCACCACATTGCCACTGTATGTGGCACATCTCATTACTGAGGGTTTTGCATCCAGGAAGAAAGAGGTCAATGTCTTCCTCTACTCTTCCCTCATTGGGCCAGAGTACAATGCCCCATTTGGCATGTACCTCACTAGACACCTGCAACAACTGGAGAGGCTGCAGAAGTACATCACAAAGAGGATCCTAGGCCTTAAACACTTGTTCTATATGGACAGCTCAAAAAACTCCAACTAATCTCAGTCTCATATCGCCTACTTAGAGGTGATCTCTGCTTGACTTACAAAGCCATGTCCGACCCAGCTCCGTTAGAAATGCTACATCTAAAGAAATCCCAATCCCTCCACACCACACACTCTTGAGACCTCAACCTCATTACCACAATCAACAGAGCAAGCTGGAGAGAAATTTTCATAACCCAGAGACTGCCCACGCTATGGAATAGACTTCCCATACATGTCAAGCAGAGCACCTCACTGGCCCTCAAGAGAAATCTTGGTGAGTGGATGGGAAATAGAAAATTCACCCAGGGATCACTCCAGTGGCTCTACTTGATAAAGGCACTAGGAACTAAGGTCAGGTGGCATGATGCCAGGGTAAGGCTATGGGCTAGGCTTGTAAAGGCTCCAGAGCCATTAGCCTAGTACACACCTATGAACCTACAATAATAAAGAACATTAATAAAATTAAAAAAATAAAGGGTGGGGAGAGAGAAAAGAAAAACATACCATTAGTGAAGTTGCAGGTGATATTAATACATATACTGCTACTACATACTTCTACAGGTGTGTCATGTTAGTTGTGAGTAGAGTGACTCAAATTCTTCTATAGATAACGTAAGCACATACATACCTCTCAAGGTGCTGGCATGGGACAGTATGAGCCAAGCATTAACAAATGCAGATACACAACTACACACAGAACTGTTCCACATAATGTGCACTTACATAACTATAAAGGTACTTTGTAAATGGATTTGCACATAAAATCCATTTCAGATAATCATTTATCTGCTAATCAGACAGATTGGGCAGGTGTTATTACATTATGGAAAATCATGACACTTGAGAGGCACTTTTGTGTACATTAAGTAGACCATCATGTCTTAGCTGGAAGGCCTGGGAGCAGAACCCAACAGCTGTGACTGCAGGGAACATGTGCACATTATGTAACAATCAAAAGCAGCAACATTAGAACAGACATGCAATGAATACAGCACTAATGGACTTATTTCAACATAATCTTATGAAACCACAATCCTGCTTTACACCTTATTCTTACTGCTCCTTATAATCTGTGAAGTACACACATCTGCCCAGAACGTGAGCTACCTTACCCACATACCTTGTTCCTAGAATGGAAAAAACAGAGCATGTGAGTTAAGTGGGCTGCAGACAGCCCTGAACCATACTACGGGTTGTGCAATACATTTATCAGGAAATTACTGTTGCATTCTTTACTTATTTCAGTTTAAACACTTGACTGCTGCAACATTAGAACATAAATGCAGTGACTACAGCCCCAATGCACTTATTACACCACACGACAAACCTACTTTACGCCTTATTGCTTACTGTTATCTGCATTGTTTATTGCACTGCAGTTATCAGAAAATATTTGTACTTACCACACTCATGGTGCATCCTGGCCAGATGCCTGGCATGAGACTGGACACTGCGAGTCTATTCAGCTGCAGCTGTTGGAAGCACACCATTAGTTTCGCAAAGATTCAGCATACCAGTTTTGCTGAGATTCAGCTTATATTTTATTATAGTGACAAATATACTTCCACATCTGTAGGGCATGCCCATCTCTTGCCTCTTGGACCCCGATGTCCAAGGTTCCCCTCTTCCTTTGCTTCAGGTCATCATAGTGGTGATGATGCTGCTCACCAGTGCGGGGGATACCAGTAGCACTGGTAAGATCCCTGGCCAACCGATCCCAGGCTTCAGCTTTATATTCTGCGCCCCGGTAATCGCTCTGCAACAGCTAGGGTTCTTAGTTATGGACCAGAAGTCCAACAAGCAGTTTGGACTCCTGCACACCCCACCTCTGCACCTAAAAGACTGCTCCTTCACCAACACCACCAGGCACACCAACAGGTTAATGAGACTCCAACGAATGCTGCAGAATTCCCACCTAGTGCCCTTAATATAGGCTGTTTTCCCTCCCTTACATGTCATACTGCAACATTCAAAAAAGCACCACATTGCTTAGCATCACGCAAACCTGTTCAGCATCGCGCAGACTCGCACAACCGTGTTTTAGCAACGCACAAACAGGAGTGGCTGTTAACCATGTGTAAAGCAGTGCTTAGCACCACACAGCTTTTTCAAATGCAACAAATATGTTTTTACATTAAAATGCCCTTTAGGCCAGCTGACACATGACTGCCGAGGACTAGAACCTGGGACCTACAACACTAAGCAGTGACCACATATTCAGTTACATGGATAGTATGCAAACTAGTATACCTTCACATATACTACTAAACTATCTGTTAGCATTACTAAGCATCATGCCGTGCAAATGTCCATTCAAAATAAGCACGGTAGACAACACAACTGATTACACCCGCTTTCTATTTAGATGTCTGGCAAATGTCACCTGTGTGCACAAGTACAGCTCTGCATTGCTGCACTTGGCACAAACAGGCATTAAAAAAAAATTACAATGCACACATTGCTAGACTACTAAGGTACATTATCCTACCTGTCCAGGACTTCCCTTGACAATCCATAGGACACTACACTGCTGCCTACATGGACTCAACCATGTTACTGTGATCTCCATTGGCAGTGCACCATGATTAATATGCATGGCGTGCTGCTGATGAGAAACCATGGCAGTTTACAGCAGTACATTCAGTGTAGAGCCTACACGGATTTTACTGAATCCTGGGGCAAGAATTGCAGACATGGATACAAACAGAAAGCTAGATAACTGGAAAATTTTAAATTTCAAAAAAACAGATTTCTGTTTTAGGACAATCCTGGCAAAATAAAGCTAATTAAATTTGAATTACTTATTAGAGAAAAGCAGAAATTGGCATTCCTAACCACTTCTAACATTAATGAGAATATAATAATGTTATGTGAAAATGGCTACCAGTACATAAAGTGGTAAAACCCATAGGCAAGATCAGTCTCCAATATTCTGTACCTTATATTGCACTAAATTTTACAGTTAGCCCATAAAAATGAGTGTTTCCCTGTTCAACTGACAATTACATTTAGCATCAGAATAGGTAAATGTTAGATCACTATAGGCAAGTATCCCCTTATAAATTAGGGTTACCAAGGGAAATTTTTTCACAAGTTGGGTTTTGCCATAGCAAATGACAAATGTAAACAGATTACTGCAGTTAACTTTAGGTGAATTATTTTATAGCCCTAATGTATTTCACAGAATGATTCCAAAGGAATGTATGAGAAAGGTGATAAAAAATGACTTTCACGATGATTATACAACTACACTAGATGTTCAAATGATCACTGCTCAGTAGCCTAAAATATATGGGTTATGTCCTGCACAGGATATATCAGCTGACCAGCTTCAAAGCTTCAGGATACATTCTGTGCACTCAAACCATTAGCTTGAGCTGAGTTGACTAAAAAGAAAAGCTCCTCAGAGCTTTCCTGTCAACTGAGACATGGAGTCAGGAACAAAACTGAAACACAAAAAAGGAGGAAGGAGGGAGGGTACAACTATCACAGCAGTGATCATTTGAACATCTACGGTTATGGTAAGTTTATTTGTGTGACGCCCGTGCCCTAGCCCAGCAATCAAGGAGCCTCAATCCTCACCACTGGTGTCTCATATGAGAAAGGATAACAAATACACACAGTAAAGTACAGTTTCCCTTAAATGCACGCAGAGATCACAATTAGTCCGGGGCTGCTTGCTCCCTTACTCTCCAGGTCCCCAGTAAGACTCCCCACTGGCACAGCTATAGGGTCCAGATCTCAGCCTAGCTGGCAAGCTAACCTCCAGTACCCTCTCTGTCCAACCAGTGCTTCATGCCCCTGCCCAAGTAGCTGACACACACACTGAGATAAGTATTTATACAACTTCACAGATAATCCTGGGAACGGCTGACAGATTCTCCAACTGTGCCCCTTTACCTAGACAATATGGTAGTAAGTACTGCCACCACCAGCTAATTATTAGCAGCTACCCAAAGGCCCTTAAAAAGTTGTCCAGTTATTACTGTGCAATATTATCCCAATTGGTAATGTGACTAACCGGTCAAGGCTTATTAGAGTGGCCTTGTACAATAAACTCTAAATATGCAATGCACTCAAACCAGACACAGGTAAAAGGTTTTTAAAATACTTAATAATGAATACTAAAAACGCAAGACAATACTACACCACAGTGCTATTCAAGAGTTCAGAGATCACATAGAAACTTAAAAAATTCCGTAGTACAGTTCTGACATAGCAGAAAACAACCTAACTTTCAGTGGTGGGACCCACTTCAAATTTCTGGTGGCGGTGGATATCCACATCACATATAAATTAGTTGGCAAATACTAATTGGTTTGTAGTGGTGTCAGGAGAGTGAATCCCATAGCTTATGTGCAGTGATTTCTGAAGGTGTTTTGTACTCTAGATCAGCCATGCAGTGAATACTCCAGAGTTCAGGTCACAATTGTTTTATTTATTTTGTTAGCTTAGTTAGTCAGGGTGAGCAGGCAGCATGTCAGCAGAGCAGTATGGAAAGCTAACAAGGAGCCAGCTGGTGGAGATGAGAGGCTAGGGGACTGGTGTTTGGAAAACTGACTAAGGCAGACCTGATTGCAGCCTTGGTTACAGCTGCATCAGCAAACAGCATCCAGGAGGACAATCAGGCAGTGGAGATACAATATTCTCAGAGAATGGACAGTTCAACCTTTCTGCAGTGGACTTAAAAATCCAGCTGGAGCTAAAGAAACTTGCGTTGCAGGCCAGGCATTTGGAGAAAAGGAGCGTCAGAGGAGGCATGAGAGGGAAATGAAATGCTGACTCTTCGCCAGAGTCATGGAGGTAATTGGGAAGGGAGTAACTGGACCCCAGAAGCACAACAGGTCAGTACATTTCTTACACAATTTAAAGAGGGGGATAATTTTGATTGTTTCACAGGGTATACAAACAGTATAGTGTTGACAAAAGGCTCTGGGTACAGTTCCTGACCCCCCCCCCTCTTACTCCATGGGAAAGCTGTTCAAAAATGCCTGACTCCATTTTGATTATACTACTGTAAAAAATGTCTTTTAGAATGTTTTAAGCGAACACCTCAAACGTATAGGAAAGTTTTGAGCATAGACGCAAGGCAGATGAAAGTGTGTGTGAATATGTTGCTGAACTGGACATTTATTTTCATAACTGGGTGAGTGGATGTCAGGTCACCACTTTTGAAGGGCTGGCAGACCTTTTGGTGAGGGAACAAGCCGTTATAGGTTCATAGGTTCATAGGTTCATACTAGGCTATCTGCCCAAGGGCATTTATAAGCCTAGCCCATAGTTATGTGGCTTTCGCCACCCCTTTAGTTTGAATAAAAACTATGCCTATCATTTTGCTGTGCCTCTGTCAAGCAGTGACGCTGAAGTAATCCCTGGGGTATATCTGCAATCTCCCATCCATTGGTCAAGATTCCTCTTGAACAAGACCAGAGAGGTTAGCACTTTAACTGAAGACATGAGGATCTGGTTAGCTGATAGACCTGGCCAGCAGGGCAGCCCTGCACAGGAAGGGGACCCCAGTACTGCTCATGGGTCTAAGGGAACCCATGGTGGGCAACACATACTGCAACAGAATCTGCCAGTAGCAGGGGAAGCCACTAGTCCAGGTACATGTCCAGGAGCTAGGGTTAAATGTTTTGAATGCAACCAGTGGGGCCATGTGGCATACAGGTGTCCATTGAGGCAAGGTGGGGAACCAAAGGTGGGGGAGCCAGTAAGTGGGAAAGACAAAATGCCAATAGTAGGTTGTCTTGAGACAACAGGGGTACTAAACTACCATCCTGCAGATGTCCTGAGAGGGAAGGATGTGGATGAGACAGTACAATGTACTTATGCAGTTACATGCAGTGAGGCTAGGAGACAAGCATGTGGGTCTGGTAGCCTGGGGGAGACCCAGACAGACTGCATACTTGCAGCCGGGACTTGTGAGGTGGTTACTTCAGGAAGGGAGCTACTTTGTAACAGTAAGACAAAATGTAAGCCACAGCTGCTTGTGGGTACCGATGTTCCCTTGGACAGGGTAACTGCAAAGGAAGAGAGTAGTAGTACCCAGGCTGACAGTGTGGCACCACTGTCAGAGGATGCCAGATTTCCTGTGGAAGGGGAGCTGAGAAGGGTTACAAGGAGAGAGTTGAGATGGGGTCAACTCTCAGACCCTACACTGCAAGGCCTGAAGCAGGTAGCTAGGGAGGCACCCGATTCTCAAGGAAAGGGGGAATCTGTATACTGGAAAAGGGTTACTATACAGAGAGTGGACCCCTAAGGGAGGGCTAGAAGGTCAGAGTACAGCAGTTGGTAGTGCCTAGAGCCTACCATCTGGCGCTTCTAGCCATATTCCATGATATTCCCTTTGCAGGTCATATGGGCATAAAACGTACAAATGGGCGTCTTATGCAGAACTTCTATTGGCCTGGAATTTCCAGAGATGTTAACAGGGTACTGCAGGACCTGTGAGGAGTGCCAAAAGGTAGGCAAGGCAGGAGACAAGGTGAGAGCTCCTTTGATGCCTTTGCCTATGATTGAGGAGCCATTTCAGAGGGTAGCTATGGATATTGTGGGCCCTCTGAGTACCCCAAGTACCACAGGGAAAAAGTCTATTCCTAGTGGTTGTGAATTATGCTACACGATACCCTGAGGCAGTGGCTTTGTCCTCCATTGAGGCAGAGAAGGTGGAAAATGCTTTGTTAGAGATTTTCAGCAGGGTAGGTTCCCAAAAGAAATACTGTCTGACAGAGGTGCCAATTTCATGTCAGACCTGCTGGCTTGTCTGTGAAGTCCTGTGGGGTGAAGCACATAAAGACCACCCCCTACCATCCCCAGACTAATGGTCTTGTTGAGAGATTAAACTCTACAATCAAGTCCATGCTATGGGCATTTGCAGATCAGTTTAAGAGAGAGGGACAAATATTTGCCACATCTGTTTGCTCACACAGAGAGGTTCCCTAGGAATCCACAGGGTTTTCACCCTTTTGAGTTACTGTATGGGCACAGAGTGAGGGGACCTCTAGATTTAATTTGAGATGAGTGGGAAGCTGAGTGCGAGTCTCACAAGAAGTCTGTTGTGGCATATGTCAAAAACCTCAGGACAAGGCTCAGGGAACTCATGGGCTTGGCCCAGGAGAACCTGGCAGAAGCCCAACAGAAAAAGGTGTGGTATGACAGGAATGCAAGAGCTAGAGAGTATGCTGTGGGCAGCAGGTAATGGTTCTCATTCCTGTCGGACACAATTAACTGCAAGCAGCTTGGGAGGGTCCCTACAAGGTGGTAAGAAAGGTAAGTGATGTTAATTACATGGTGAAGTGTTAGGCAGCAGGGGCACAAATTGTACCACGTTAACATGATGAAACCTTACCGTGATAGGGAGGCCCTTGTGCTGAGCATTTGCAGTGGATAGCAGGAGAAGTCAGAGCGAGATCTGGGGACTGATCTCAGTGAGGCTCGGGCTGACACCTCAGTGGAAGGAGTAGCAATATCCTAGCAGCCATCTCCTACCCAGGTTCGAGAAATCCGAGCAATGTTGCAGGAATTTGGGGACATGTTCACTGGGAAACCAGGGTGCACCCACCTAGTGCCGCACCAGGGGGATACAGGACCCCAAAAGCCTATTAGGCAGGCCCCTTGTAGGGTGCCTGAGAGAAGAGGTACAGGAGATGTCGGAACTAGGGGTGATGTGATTCAACAGTCTAACAGTCTCTGGGCCTCCCCAATGGTGCTGGTGCCAAAGAAGGCTGGCAGCACCAGGTTCTGTGTGGACTACAGGAAATTAAATAGTCACACAGCGTTGGATACTTACCCCATGCCTAGGACAGATGAGGCCCTAGAGCAGCTGGGTGGGGCTAAGTATCTTACAACCACTGATCTTACCAAGGGTTACTGGCAGGTTTCCTTGACTCCCAGTGCTAGAGAGAAGTCAGCCTTTGTGACTCCTTTTGGCTTGTATGAGTTCACAAAGATGCCCTTTGAGATGAAGAATGCCACAGCGACTTTCCAGAGGCTGGTAGACAATATCCTAGCAGGACGACGGTTTGCCCTTGATTTCCTAGATGATAATGCCATCTACAGCCATTCCTGGCCAGAGCACCTTCAGCATGACAGGGAGGTGTCAGGCAGAATACAGAGGGCAGGGTTGACCCATTAAGCCGTGCAAATGTCGGGTGGGTATGGCAGAGGTCTCCTACCTAGGACGTAGAGTGGGGAGTGGTAAGATAAAGTCAGAGCCTGCCAAAGTGGAAGTCATTCAGACATGGTCTGCACCTATTACTAAAAAGCAGGTGAGGGCATTCTTGGGGACAGCAGAGTACTACAGAAAGTTCGCCCCCAATTATAGTACCATAGCTGCTCCCCTCACAGACCTGACAAGGAAGAATAGGCCAGATAAGGTAGTGTGGACCCCAGCATGTGAGCAGGCATTCCAGAAGCTTAAAGAAGCTTTGAGGGGACCCCCTGTGTTAGCCAGTCCAGATTACAGCAAATAATTTGTTGTGCAAGTGGATGCTTCAAACCATGGGGTGGGGGCTGTACTTAGCCAGATTTCTTCAGAGGGGGAAGAGCACCCAGTGGTTTATCTTAGTCGTAAGCTCCAACACAGGGAGGAATCTATGCAGCCATAGAAAAGGAATGTCTAGCCAGTGTGGGCACTGTAGAAACTTCAGCCTTATCTGTATGGAAGAAAATTCACCACTGACAGATCACACCCCCTAATATGGTTAAACAGAGCCAGCAAGCAAAATGCCAAGTTGCTAAGATGGAGCCTGGGGTTGCAAGCATATATGTCAGTGCAGCACTGCAGTGGGATTAGCAATGCCAATGCAGATGGGCTCTCAAGACAGGGAATGGGGTGAGGTATCCTGAAATAGATCTAACGTCTGAAGCGGCGTTTCTCAAGGGTCTTTTGAAAAACTAGCTCGAGTTCTCTAGTGGGGGAGAGATGTGAAGACTGGTGGAGAAGGATGAAGGCTGCCAGCCTAGCCAGATGATTTATAAATATAAAATACAGGCTTGTTTCTTAAATGAAAGAAAAGACTGTAAAATGTGAACTTCAAGATTGTAGCAACATTGCCATCTGCTGTAAGGAAAACTAAGCCAAGCATTTAAAACGTTCTTTGAAATTAAAATATCCTGCCTTTTCTTTTAAGGCTAAAGTTAAAGTTAATGACCAGAATTTACATATGGAATGTCCTTTATTACTCGTGTAAAAGAACGTAAATGCAGTTAATGTGTCAGCCTGGTAACACCAGGAAAGTGTAAACAAATGATGTAAGGTTTTATCAGAACTGCAGTTTCAATTTAAAACAGTGAGAACCACAGATTATGCAGCATTATCCATCTCATCAGCACTCTGCCTGTGTCTTAAGCAAGTTATTTCAGAAGTATGTTTTCTTGTAGTAATAGCTAGGAAATTAGAAGAAAGTTAGACCAAGTGTTTTTCTGTTATGTCAAAACTGTACTACGGAATTACTTAGGTTTGTGTGATCTTTGAACTCTTGAATAGCACTGTGGTGTAGTAGTATTGCCTTGTGTTTTTAGTATTTATTATTAAATATTTTAAAAACCTTTTACCTGTGTCTGGTTTCTGTAGGGATAAGTTAAGCTCTAGAGTACATTGCATAGTTAGAGTTTATTGTACAAGACCACTCTAATAAGCCTCGACTGATTAGTCACATTACCAAATGGATAATATTGCATAGTAATAATTGGAACCCCCTTTTAAAGGGCCTTTGGGTAGCTGATAATTATTAGCTGGTGGTGGCAGTATTTACTACCGTATCGTCTGGGTAAAGGGGCACAGCTGTAGAATCTGTGTCAGCCTTTCCCAGAAGTGTCTGTGAAGTTGTATAAATACTCATCTCAAAGTGCGTGTGCATCAGTTACTTTGGCAGCGGCACAAAGCACTGGACAGAGAGGGTACTGGAGGTTAGCTTGCCAGCTAGGCTGAGATCTGGACCCTACAGATGTGCCAGTGGGGATTATTTCTGGGGACTTGGAGAGCAAGGGAACAACCAGCCCCGGAATGACTGATCTCTGTGTGCACTTAAGGGAAATTGTACTTTACTGTGTGTATTTATCCTCCCTCTCATATGAGACGCCCCCTCTGGTGTTAGTGGTGAGGATCGAGGCTCCTTGATTGCTGGGCCAGGGCACGGGCGTCACAACTGTACTATGTTCTTCATAGTGATCACAGCTGCAGTAGCCCAAGCTATATGGATAAAATTACTGTAAGTGGGAGGTGGAATGAGAAGGTCCATGAGCCCCTGGAGAAAGGTCCTAGAAAAGCCTTAGACTTAAATGAGGAATCTTGCCTGTAATGCTTTGTAGAAGCATGTACATACTGTAAAGTCCAAACCTTTCCAAAAACCAACAGGAGAAGCAAAGACCCAGGTAGAATGTGCCTCAACCATGCCTGGAATAGATTTCTTTCTGCAGAAATAATAAAAGGTAATAGCTAGAGACAACCATTTGGGAATAGTCTGCTTTGACACAGTCTGTCCCTTCTTACCTTCACAAAAAAAATTAACTGACCAGAAATTCTGAAAGATTTTGTTCCGTCAAGATCAACTTGCAACTCAAGACGGTTCTAGCAGAGATCAGAGCCAACAGCAAAACGTTTTTCCGTGTTAAAAAAATCAAGTCAGCCAGACAACCTAATTCAATCTAGTTCAAATGGAATGTTAGCATCTCTAACCCAAAAGATCCCAAGGAAGAGTCACCACTTTTCTTGGAGGGCTCTTATGCAGAACCCCTTTCAAAGATATTCCGTCAAGGGAATTTATTTTTTTAAAGTGGAGGATTCCATGAGCAGACATGGCCAATGAACCTTGATACAGGAGTAAGACAAGCCAGTGGAAGGAATCAAATGTAGTAAACAGGAACTTCATTACATGAGCCAAATTCTTTGGGTTCAATGCTTGGGTTTTGCTGACATCCTTGCTCACATGGCCATGAATAAACTGCAAAGCACAGACTACAGGTTTAATGTTAAATCTGAGCAAATGAAGCAAAACTAACCACATCCTGTTGTGACATTTGTGACATAATGACTAACAAGAGACTCGGATGTAATTTTAGCATTTGAATTTTCGTTGAAGTTCAATGATCTCCCTGTCTGGGTCATAATTCTGTCAAGTGTACACAGGGTCCACATTACATCCAGAATTACGCCAAATCACAATAGCCAAAGACGTTCTGCATCACCTAAAAAAAAAAAGTCAAACAAACAAAGCGTGGTGTAGTATGGAATAAAATGGGACCCAAATCCAGTAAAACTTCTTAAAAAAAAAGAACTCATTTTTGGATTATTCTGTATTTCTGTTAACTTTAAATATATGGACTTAATCAGAACTAATCTAAAAACACTGTCCATCGCATGTACATACAACAAAAATTAACCACAGAAATTCAATTAATCCACATTTCTTAAAGGATAGAACCTAAAAAAAAAAAAAAAAAAAAAAAAAATCAAATTGAACACACATTATATATATATATATATATATATATATATATATATATATATATATAAAGTGCAAATATATAAGGTGCAAAGTCACTACTCATGCCTACCATGGTTTAGTAAGTGTGGCAGTATCATGCAACCATGGTAGGCATGAGTAGCGACTTTGCACCCGTTACCTGGTAAACGTCCGTGTTTTGCGATGTCGGTGAATTCACTTGTCAGTGAAGTCACTGTCGATGTTTTGAGTTGTCGATCAACTCATAGGGACCCATATATGGAGATATATAATAAATATAACTCTGGTCCCATTTTCTTCCACACCACATTTCATTGCGGGATGTGTTTGTTGGTTACAGCTATGATTTTGTGTCACTTTGGACATAATGTGGACCCTGTGAACATTTCACAGAATTCTGTCCTAGAAAGGGAGATTGTTGAACTTTGTTCATAAATCCAAATGCAAGAAGGAGACTTGAGCCCATTGTTAGCCATGATGTCACAAATGTTGCAACAAACGTAGTTCTGCTTCATCTTCCCAGACTGATTTCTCAGGTCCAAATACACGACGACCTGGAAAGTTTACCTTGCAACCAGCAAAGTTTCAACAAGGCTCTTGAGAGCTGGCATCATGAATGGTGTTACAAATTCCTGTGACAAGACTCAATATTCAAATAGTAATTCAAGTGAGACAGCAGATGTTAAGTGATAAACCAGATGTATCTGGACTCTGAAATAAGGCTGAATTAAACAGTGAAGTCACAAGTACTTTTGGTTTTACTACAAATGATGACTGAAGATGCCCACTTCCAGGTGCTGTGAGATCTTATACGGACTTTGCTTCCAATAAATCTCACCGGCCCAGTTTAGATAAATTCAATTCGGACAAATCTCTAACTACTGATTTTTTGTTTACATTACACAAATGCCAATTAGATGCCTGCCACAGTTCGACTTTGTTGAGTTGTTGGAAACCTGAGTTATTTAAATTGAGAAATCTGCAACTTGAAAATTGCTACTGACGTGAATGTTTACAAGTTGGTACCTCAAGTGTTAAGCTGCTTTAAGTTTCTAATGAGAGATAGTACCAGATTCAGTTCTTCATAAAGAACTTTTAGATATGTTTGAACTCATGAATGCTATTAAGTTTAACGAGATTAGCATTTAAGTTTAACGAGATTAGTATTTAAGGATCTATGTGCATAAGGGATCTTAAGAAAAAAATCACCCAGGATTTATTATTTCCTACTTATGAATATAAAGAATTTTTTTTCTAACAGTGAAAACAGTGGTAATATTAGTTTTAATAGAAAAATTAAGAAGCTCCTAAGGGATCTTAAGCAGTACAAAGAGAGAAGAGCATATCCTTTTTAAGCATAATACTAATTCTAGGTACAGCATTAATTATAACAGCAATTACAAATATCAATATGTTAATTTTAATAATCTTAATGATAAACATGTTAATAACAAATGCTAACAGGGATCACATTTTTACAGAAGAGGCACAAGATAAAGATGTTAATATTTCAATACAGTATTTGATGGTTCAGATCCTGTAGCATTTCCACCCCTCACGAGGTCAGAATGTAAAACGAACAGATAACAGATGAGGAAAGAAAATCCGATACTTTTCCATTAATGGGTAACAGGCAAATGTGACTTTGCTCGCAAGTCTCTGCGGCTTATTACTCTCTGCTTGTAATGTGCTTGCAATCTTCTAAGATGCTAATAATGCCTGTTCAAGTCATGTAATTTCTACCTATATTCTGGTCTTTCCTTCCACATGCATAGCCACCACATATGAAAAACACACACTTTCCCCACAGTGCAGAAACCCATGCAAAGGTTGCGATATCTGCTCCTGTGGTGGATGACCCGCAGCAATCAGCACACAAATGTATTCCTTGTTCTTGTAGTGGTTTCTTATTGGGAAAAATTAAATAAAAACGTCAGTCACAGGTTTACTGTGACAAGCAATCCAAATAGCAAATATGCAGTGTCAGTCACTTAAGACATGCCTTCAGCCTGAAAGATATAACAGAGAAATACTGCTCCTTACAGACATTCACATAAGCCTCCACCAAACACAATAAAGGATTCCCTCAGCTAATGAAACTGTGCCACAGGTTGAAATCGCTTCTGGATTGTAGGCCCAGTTGGAATTGTGTTTAATATGTATGTTTGATTTCATTAATTTCTTTTGTTGTAAAGTCTGTATTTTCGGAGTGCTGGAAAGAGTGAAGGAGAAAAAGAAAAGCACACATTCAATTTACTGAGAGTAGTTTGCCATTCAGTTTGTAGTTTTTCATATCTTGTATAAATGACCAGTGTAGCTTATAATAGATGTCCTTGTTTTTACCTTCTTGACTTTTCTTGAAGAGTTGAATTATTTTATGCAGAGTTCATCATAAGCAGAAAAGAATAAGCCGCGATGAGTTCAGAGCTAAATCACATTTTGTCTGTTGCTGAGTTACCGGAAGAGTACCGAAAATGTATTACTGGTGCCAATAAAGAAAGGGGTACCATGCGAGAAGGAAAACAGATCCTACAGTATTCACGGAAGGGATTGTTCATTATTGTAACAATGTTAACATTTTGGTCATATTACTATTTCTCTGGAATATTTTACGTTGTTTGAAAAAGGTTTTATTTTTGTTCCCTCAACGCTTCAATCTAGCTGACTGAGCTAAGACTATTTACTAGAAGAATTAATTTAGCATTACAATTTAATGGTTCTAACTCTTCCTTTAGTTAATATAAAGCTATTAAGTATAGAAGACCTAAGTGTTTGTACTATGAAACCTGACAAAGGGGGTAGAATGGTTCTTTGTGATACTAATGCTTATTTGAGTGATAGGTTTACAATATTACAGGATGTACAAACCTATGAGTTAGTATTCAGGAATCAAGTCAATATTGCCAATAGAAAATTATATTTACAAATTGTAAGATTAGCTATTACAATGTACTATTACTCAGGATTTATATGAATTTGTATTAAACAAATATCCAGCAATACCTTCACTTTTTGGGATTCCCCAAGGTACTTAAAATATTCTACATCGTTGTTGTATATGTTGACAAGGTTCTTAAGCCAGTTTTTATACCCATACGTTAAAGGACACATGGGATTTTTTGGGGAAGTTAAAAAAGATTATTTATGCAAACATTTTACTACTTCTCACTTTGGGTGTTGAACATTGTGCTCCCCAAAATTTAGGTCTGGAATGTTTCCAGAAGTCTTGATAGGGTGTAATTTTCTTTCAAGTTTAGATATTGTAGAATGTATCACAGTGTTTTAGAAAACAATTTCATCTATGAAGATGAAATGCATCACTAATTAAAAGGTGTTGTTACTGGCTCAGCTTATGCACCCGTTCTTGATAATTTCATCCTTTGGACCTTGGAAAAATGTTGTTTTTCCATCTCAATATCGGAAACTAGATCTACTATACTTGAGATACTTTGGACAGTATGTTTATAAAAGGGGATGGTTCAGAAACCAGTGTCCATGAGTTTGTAGGTTTTCTTTATTTACTTGACATTTGTTAACCAGGATAGTCCATCTGAGCAAAAGCCCTTTTTCAGTGGAAGTCACCAGGATAGTCCATCTGAGCAAAAGCCCTTTTTCAGTGGAGGTCCGGGGAGAAAAGTTCCACAATACAAGTAAGCAAGAACATTTTCAAAACTGATGAATACAGTGAAAAATTTACAATAAAACAAACAGACAAATGTAGATAAAGCTCCACATTATAACACTGAAGAAAAAACATAGCAAAGAAATATACAATAACACATTTGAATGAATTTACATAACACATTGGATAATTAGATAACATTGGACTATCTTCAGAGAATAACTGTACAATACAGAACAGTTAAGTGAGTTATGGTAGTAGGGAAGGGAGGAATTGAGAAGACAGTGATAGAGAAAGGGGTGGGTTCATATGAATTGGTTTTATGACTCAAACTGCCATTATTTTTTTATTTTACTTGTACTATACAATAATGTGAATTTTTGGACACTATTTCTATACATAACTGTGGGTCGAGTCAAATATATACAGAAAATCTACTTTTAGCAAGACTTTACATTTTAAAAGTTTACACCCCTGTTCCCTAAAGAGAGGATAAGTAAAGGGAGTTCTTGACTTGCCCGAATGACTTCCAGAAAGCAAATTTTTAGATCAGGAACGACAAAAAAAAAAAAAAAAAAAATGGAAGAAATGCGTATTTTGAAAAACTATCCAAAAAGACACAATTATGAGCATTAGTAATAGATTTTTGAAAAATTAGGTAAGTTCTACAAACTGCTTCTTGGAATAGGCTTAACCAACTCACAAAACCTCAAAACAGTCTACTACTGATACCTCAAGACGGTAAAACATAATTTGGTGATAAAGTGTTGGTACTTGAATACCCCCCAAAAATTAAAAATATTACAGACAAATGAAACCTTTTCAAATTCAATGAGGGGTATACATGTTGGTAGGAGAGAAACTGAATTTCATATGCAAAACATGAAAGAATCTTAGAAACCAATTTCTGAACAAGAAAGCAGTACTACAAATCTTAAACAAGATGGGACCAAAAAGTGTGGGCATTGCAGACAGAGTAATTATATCCTTACAGATTAGACTAACAACTTTGAAAATGACAACATTACCAGGATCGATTGATACCCTGGTAATCGTAATACCACGGGGGTTGTTAACCTTGCTACATGCAATGGATACCCGGGTTTTTACAAAGGCAAAACAGACAGGGTGTGCAGTATAAGGGTATATGAACACATGTTTTCCAAACAAAACACCACTAATACTTTATTTAAACATTCTACTGAATGTTATAATTTCTCAGGTTTTACATTTGATATATTACATGTTTCACATGACCAAAAGGGTGATTGCTGGGAGAACAAACTGCCATATAACTGCTGCGACAGCTAAGGTTAGATGCAACCACCCCACCTGGTTTAAATGATGCCGTTTCCATTACATCCATATTAAAAATGCATGTAGGAAAATTGTAATTCTCAGTCAGCAAGAAATTCTACTTTTTTGCAACCGTATTTAACATGTTTTTATATTTTTCCTTTTCGAGGCTTTATCATTGTGTTTTATAATGTCATATATATATATATATATATATATATATATATATATATATATATTTGTTATTTTAATAACACTATTCAAACAGCTATACTTTTAACACATCTTGAAATAAATATTTTGTGAATTTGATGAAGATTCAATTTGATTTTCTAGATTCTATCCTTTTAAGAACTGTGGTTTAATTAATGAATTTTGGAGGTCAATTAATTTTGGTTGTTATATATACACATGCCTTTTTAAATTGGTTCTGATGAACTCCATATATTTAGAATAGACAAAACCAGTAAACTCATTTCTAGATGATTTTATTTATTAGAGAGTGTTTACTGCACTTGTGTGCCATTTTCTTACATGCCACATGATATTTCATTTCTATGTTGCATTTTGGGTGGTGCTGGGCACCTTTGTTGGCTAGTTTTTAATTTAACAGCATTTATTTTCAGTGAATTATGTAGTTGTTCTCTACATAGACAAGGAAGCATTGCAAGCTGATCAATGAAAGCAAGACAGCAAGGCAACATTGTTAGATAAAGCATATGCTTTCTAGGAAAAACTCCCAATAATAAAAAATTATAGCTCCCTAAGTTTGTACAAATAATAGGACCTCTTAACCTTGCCTATTAATTATCCCACGTGCTGCATAACATCCCTGATTCTGCCTCAGATTTTTGTTTTGTCCCTTGTACAGTTTGAGTCTCTGGTAAATCACTGAGGATTTTACTCAGTCGATTAATACTACATACCATATCCTCCTAGTATTCAAGAAATGCATGTTACTGCACTGCAGTATTCATTCTGTTAAAGATAATTAGAATATGGCTTAAATTATAGCTCCCTAAGTTTGTACAAATAATAGGACCTCTTAACCTTGCCTATTAACTATCCCACGTGCTGCATAACATCCCTGATTCTGCCTCAGATTTTTGTTTTGTCCCTTGTACAGTTTGAGTCTCTGGTAAATCACTGAGGATTTTACTCAGTCGATTAATACTACATACCATATCCTCCTAGTATTCAAGAAATGCATGTTACTGCACTGCAGTATTCATTCTGTTAAAGAGAATTAGAATATGGCTTAAATTATAGCTCCCTAAGTTTGTACAAATAATAGGACCTCTTAACCTTGCCTATTAACTATCCCACGTGCTGCATAACATCCCTGATTCTGCCTCAGATTTTTGTTTTGTCCCTTGTACAGTTTGAGTCTCTGGTAAATCACTGAGGATTTTACTCAGTCGATTAATACTACATACCATATCCTCCTAGTATTCAAGAAATGCATGTTACTGCACTGCAGTATTCATTCTGTTAAAGATAATTAGAATATGGCTTAAATTATAGCTCCCTAAGTTTGTACAAATAATAGGACCTCTTAACCTTGCCTATTAACTATCCCACGTGCTGCATAACATCCCTGATTCTGCCTCAGATTTTGTTTTGTCCCTTGTACAGTTTGAGTCTCTGGTAAATCACTGAGGATTTTACTCAGTCGATTAATACTACATACCATATCCTCCTAGTATTCAAGAAATGCATGTTACTGCACTGCAGTATTCATTCTGTTAAAGATAATTAGAATATGGCTTAAATTATAGCTCCCTAAGTTTGTACAAATAATAGGACCTCTTAACCTTGCCTATTAACTATCCCACGTGCTGCATAACATCCCTGATTCTGCCTCAGATTTTTGTTTTGTCCCTTGTACAGTTTGAGTCTCTGGTAAATCACTGAGGATTTTACTCAGTCGATTAATACTACATACCATATCCTCCTAGTATTCAAGAAATGCATGTTACTGCACTGCAGTATTCATTCTGTTAAAGATAATTAGAATATGGCTTAAATTATAGCTCCCTAAGTTTGTACAAATAATAGGACCTCTTAACCTTGCCTATTAACTATCCCACGTGCTGCATAACATCCCTGATTCTGCCTCAGATTTTTGTTTTGTCCCTTGTACAGTTTGAGTCTCTGGTAAATCACTGAGGATTTTACTCAGTCGATTAATACTACATACCATATCCTCCTAGTATTCAAGAAATGCATGTTACTGCACTGCAGTATTCATTCTGTTAAAAAGAATTAGAATATGACTTAACCTTTGGTCTTTGTACAGGATTTTGAGCAAATAAATTAAGACATTATCTTAAGCTTTGCTCTCAAAAATCACACATCTGCTCACAATATACTTTTTCTAGTAAACCTGGGTTACATTCATCATAATTCTACATATAAAATTAACTATTTGTAACACTAAGATTTCAGTATATTTGCCATTTTCTTAATTTTCACATAGAAGGTATGCCACAGATATTAACGGTGATAAACGAACAGGAATTTGGTGCAAAGCTCAAGTTGTGTACATACCAAATTCTCAGTCTGATGAGCATACTATCTACTACCACTGCTGCTAAGCATTATCCTAGCCCCACCTTTAGACACGCGTGTGTATAAACATTCACGTCATGCGACTAGCTACACTACGTTAGGGGTTCGGAGCTACTAAACTCGTACATTCGGTGGTCGCTTATTCTCCCAATAAAAAAAATCAAGCTTTAAAGAAAATACACTACACACACACACTCGGACATACTTGCCTTTGACAAGCATGTGATTATGGAGTCCAGGGTGGGGCATATAGCGTGCCCCTGAAAAAAAAATGAGTACGACTTACAGAAAGAAAAGGATGAATACGACTTACAGAAAAAGCTATCAGGTGTCCCCCGCCCCCAAAGAGGAGGGTCTTAACAACCTTCTTAAGCGGTTTAGTCTAAAATCTCATTCGGAAACTCCGCGCAGTTTTTCTATACATTTTTACTCAGCGTTACTTCACCAGATTCTAATAGTAAAGTACTGAAACTGTGAAAACGCCAGCGTGCTGAAAGGAGACCCCTTATTACCCCTTCCTCACCAGGCGACAAGCTCATACACTAGAGAACAAAGTGACAATGAAAAAAAAACTTGACGATGGGACTTACCTTTCTTGTTTGCTTTACTCCCTAAACGTTGTAAAAAAATAAAGCACAAACAATAATCCCACGAGCGTTTATCACCCTCGTAAAGTTCCCTGTCTACAATTTAACGGTATAAAACTCTTTCCACTCCCTGCACTTTAATATTTCTCCCTCAAATCTTAGTACCGCCCAAATTTATTAACTCGTTCAGTTCATTTTTCAGTTTGACATTCCAATTTCTAGCACAAAAGTAAACCACTCCTATCGAATAACGCTATTGGACAACTGTTAAGATAGGCGTCGAACGTACCCGTGAGTGTAGAAAATTAATTTTGCCGGCCTGCGGCTTAGTCCTTGCATCCTTAGCTTTTAGTGAATATTTAGCTGTTCGATGGGAAACTCGAATATTAAAGAACTATGCATGAAGTAAACGACGTTTGCTAGAATACCAGCAAGTTCCAAAATGAATCCGAGAGGTATCTGGCATACCCGTAAAATAAAATTCAGAGACGTGTATTCTTATTGCGATTGCCATGTTTATTTATTTATCCTTTAATTTTGTTCTGTTACTATTCTTTTCATCTATATTTTACGACTAGTATTTCCATGGTCTTTCCCAGAAAATAAACCCGTTATTCCTTTTTTTTTCAGTTAGTTTCAACTGCCTGAAGTCGAAGATACATTTCTTTGCTGCAAATTGGTTCTGGTTGTTACCTGTAGCCTGGTAACCATAGACACCCGCTGATTTCAAGAAGGGAGTAGAAGATACGGATGTGCTTACTCTTAGTTATTTTTCAAGGACGACTGTTTCTTCAGCGTCTCCAGATTTTTACCTCTGTGTGGTTATAGATAATGCAGGCTATGTCGTTTCACATGATAGAAGCTGTGAAGTATATATGACAGTATAACAAGCGAATTAAGACGGAATATTGTACCAGTGTAGAATATGTAATATCAGTTTGTTTCCAGTTTTGACTTCTGCAGTTTTTATAGTGTAACCTCAGTGTTGAATGTAGTGTCATTCGTGTGTTTATTTTTGTAGAGAGATGGGGATGGATGAAGCCCCCCACCAAAAGAAAATACGCTGCATATTTTGCAGACCTTGGTGAAACCACAAACTGTAAAACCTAAAAAAGGTTTTGATTCCTGCTGCTGTAAACTTCAGTTTTCTTAAATGTTGTAGTCTGTGCAAGTCTAGATTGCAGACCGTTAGTGAATTTGGTATTCGTTTTATTGGAAACCGAAAACCTAAAGCATAATTAAGAAGCCTAGGACTTCTGAATTTTCAACAACTCCTCACCAGAATCGCATGAATTTTATCACAAACATTCCAGGACATGCAATTGTCACCTGTTGTCTAAAGACTTTAAAAATCAGTACTAAAGTACTGCATGGTATGTTGTGCTAGTCAGCCAAATACTGTAGTTGTTTTCTGATGCAGCATTTATGTTTGATGGATTCAGAAAGTACAGCTGTGTAAGTAAAAATTACCATAACTATAGCTGTTCAAAAGATCACTGCTTCAGTAGCTTTAGTTATATAGATTATATTCTACATAGGCTATAACAGCTGAACAGCTTCCAAAGCTTCAGGGCACCTTCCATGCACCCAAACTGTCAGTCAGATCAAGCTGAGCTGACTGAAAATACAGGTTTAGGCACCAGGCCCTTCAGAGCTTTAATCATAACAGAGAGAGGGGCTATACCCCAAAAGGACATTGCTAGGAACAACAAAAAATAAATGTCCAAACCCTGGCTTCAACAACACACCAAAAACAAGGGAGATGGGGGAGGGAGCAGCTACTGCAACAGCGACCATTGTACTTTACTTACATAACTGTACTTTCTGCATCATATTGATCACGAATGTAGTAGCCTTGGGACTGTGATCAGATTATCCTAGCTTAATACATTTGGGAAGTAGAAGAGGAAAGTTCCAGGAGCCACTGGAGAATGGTCCTGTGGAAGCATAATCTAGACCTAGAGAAGGAATCAAGTTTATAGTGCTTTATAACAGTATGTACAGAATCAAGTGGCAGCTTCTGAAATACTTCTAGAATCCAACCCTTTCCAGAAGACATAGATGAAGCCAAGGCCCTGGGAGAGTAGGCCTTGACCCAGCCTGAAATAGTATTGTTGAGGTTAGTATAACAAAGGGTAATAACCTTAAGACAACCATTTGAAAATGGTTTGTTTTGGCACAGGTTGCCCCTTCTTACTTTTCACAAGAAAGGAAAAATCGCTCCAAAGTTCTGAAAGATTTATTTCAGTCAGAATAGTACCTGAGATGTCTGAAGACATCTAAGATATGAAATATCCTTTCTCTCTCACTTTTAGGTTCAGGAAAGGAAATGGGGAATTAGATAGTTTGGCTTAAAGCAAACTCAGATTTTACTGAAGACATAAAAGAAGGATTAGTTCCCAAAGAAACCCTGTCTCCATAAGAGCTTGCAACTCATATACCCTTCTTGCAGAGTCCAGAGCAATCGGTAAAACTGTTTTCCATGTTAAGAACCTCAAGTCAGCCAAGTTAGCTGGTTCAAATGGAGCATGTGTTAGCTTCACTAACCTAAAATTAAGATCCCAAAGAAGATCCACTGTTTTTCTTGGAGGCCAGTTATGCAAAATACTTTTCAAAATATTTTGACATGAGAAAGCATTGAAAGAGGAGGATCCACAGGTAGATGTGCTAAAATGGCAGATAAATGAACATTCATTGTAACTCACACAAATATTGTAAAACCAAAGAACTAGCCCTGAATAGATGCTGATTATGTTGCTGACACCAACTGGAAAACCTTTTCCATTTACTAAATATATAATTTTCTAATATGCTTTCTTGCCTCCATTAGTACTTGTTGCACGTCCTCAGTAAACAAACGCCTAAAGGGAGTTAAGACCCTATCATCAAGGCAGTCATTCAAAGTTGATTGATATTGGGGTGTATCAAACACTCCTGCTCTTATGTGAGTAGATCCAGTCTGTGAGGGAGTTTGTGATAATTGCTCCTGGCCAATTCCAAAAAAGGGAGTCACCACAATGATCTTGGGGGAATCCTTTTGAATCTTCAGAAGTACTCTGGATATCAATGGAAAACACAGGGACAATGACAATTTCCTGTCCGAGGAAAAGAAAAGGCCTACGCAGACCATCTCAAGAAACTCCAACTTTACTTAGTCGCATATCACCTACTCAGAGGCGATCTCTATCTAACATACAAAGCTATGTGAAACCCAGAGCTGTTGGACATGGTCCACTAAAAGAAATCCCAATCCTTCCGAGCTGCATGCTCTAGGGACCTAAACCTTGTCACCACAATAAACAGAACATACTGAAGGAATAGATTCCTCTAGCAGAGACTTCCCATACTCTGGAACAAACTATCTATATCAAACAAAGCTCCTCATTAGCACTCTTCAAGAAAAATCTTGATGATTGGATGGTAAATAGGAAATTCACCCTGGGATCACTTCTGTGGCTCTGTTCAACAGGGGCACAGGAAAATAATTTTCTTGGGTGGTGAAAGCCAGGGTACCTTTTGGCTAGGTTTAGATAGGCCCTAGGGCCAATAGCCTAGTACCTACCAATGAACCTGTATGTCTTCCAAGCTTTATTCCATGGAGTTCTGGAGCAGAATCTTGCCAACTGTAAAGAGAAGAGGCAAATAGTTCTACTTGAGAAACTCCCCACTTGTTTTATGTTTACATGCTTGTATCAGTCCTTGGTGTCCCACACAACTTGAACTTTTATCCCTCCTGAAACTACAACCCAAACAAAGTCTGAGGTGTCTGTTGTGACTGACTGCTTTGGAACAGGGATGGAGAAAGGAAGACCTGGATTTGAGGATATCTGCTGTCTACACCAAGTGATTTCTTATCTGACATACCCCAGCACTAGGATTTGCTGAACTAGATTAGCCCAGATTTCAGGTTTTGCTGAATTCCGGACTGTGGTATAGTTTCCTGTGTTGCCCATATCCTTACTTGGATAGGAGGAAGCTTCTCTGTTTATCAGTGAGAGTGGGGAGCTTTGAGCAGCCTATCTGTCCCTGGAGGAGTGGTCTTAGCCCTGAAACTAGTAGCTTATTGGCCATTTTGGGTCAATTCCTATCTCATTTTCCCTGCTTTAAAACCTGCATTTGCACAGTTTTGCGCCAGTATACAACTCCGCACAGCTCCTCATGGTGTCCTGCAGAGTGATACAGGCAACAGAGAGACCCAAGAGAGACTTTTCCAGATTTAAGTATTTTTTTTTCTGTTTTTTTGCTCCAACTGCCTTTTCCCGCCTAAAAAGCGAATTTCTAACTGATCTGTGCTTTAAAAAGTTTAAATTGCATTTGTCTTCTGCTTTTTACAGTTTTTGCACTTGTTTTATATCAATTTAAGTCGTTTTGTATTGTATAACTGTGGTAGGCTACACACTAAAGTACACTAGCCTGTTTATAGCATTTACAGTGTTTTCTGTGTGTTTTTCTGCTGTTTCCTGAAAAAAAAACAAAAAAAATATTCTCTTTTCCCGCCTTTGCTGAACTAGATTAGTCCAGATTTCAGGTTTTGCTGAATTCTGGACTGTGGTATAGTTTCCTGTGTTGCCCATATCCTTACTTGGATAAGAGGAAGCTTCTCTGTTCACCAGTGAGAGTGGGGAGCTTTGAGCAGCCTATCTGTCCCTGGAGGAGTGGTCTTAGCCCTGAAACTAGTAGCTTATTGGCCATTTTGGGTCAATTCCTATCTCTTTCAGTTTCCCTGCTTTAAAACCCGCATTTGTGTGGTTTTGCACGATTTTGCGCATAGCGCAGCAATGGGCAGCACTGCTTAAACGAGTTTAAACTATTCCCGGCTCCACAAAGTCTGCTGTTCACTTTTTCCCTTAGAACTGTTCTAAATCTCAAAGTAAGCACTCTATTTTCATTCTAAAGCCCTGCAGTTGCTTGTATAAGTAATCTTATAAGTAAGCACTAATAAACTAAAGCACTACACCCTCTTATACTCCCTTTAAGTACTTGGCTCCCTATTAGTCTTTTTTGATCAGTCAAAAAGTAGTTCCTTATACTATTCTGGCATGTCCAAAAGTCAGTTTCTGGTTTACTCTCCAGTCCAGCTGGTGAATCTGGGAATCTTGAGGCAATGTTACAACTGCCTTATGTACACAGACCACCCTCTCCTCCCAACAAGCTGAAATATATGTGAGAGATGTAACTATATAGCCAAACTGGAGGCTGAGCTCTCTCAACCCAGTACTGGCGCAGTCAGGAGGAGAAGGTAACCACACACACCACAAATCCAGTCTCACATAGACCTATCGCAACAGCAAACCAAACACATAAACACACAAAAACATCCTCGGAGGCTCTAAATAAAAATCTGCCCAAGCAGCAGAGACCTCCAAAGCAGACATCCAAGCAACCGCTACCCCATAACAATACCCACGTATCACATAGTTCGCAAAGTCAGTGTGCCACACAGTCACAGCCCTTAAGGCTAAACAACACAACTAATACACTTGTAATAGGTGACTCTATTGTCAGACACACTGACGTCCCACTCACCAGGCTGAACAAGGAGAAGGTCACTGTAAGCTGCCTGTCAGGTGCTAGGATCCGCCACATAACACAAGCACTCAGGTCACTCCAAAGCAAGTACAAATGTGACTCCATCATTGTCCATGCTGGTGTGAATGACCTGAGACGTACCTCCCTGGACTACATGAAAAGAGACATAGAGGAGCTCTCTGATCATGTAGCCCAGACCAGTATGACCCTTACCTTGAGTAGCATCTTACCCTCACCAAGAATGATGCCACAGTATAAAGACAAAATGATCAATTCTAACAATTGGCTAAAGTATTGGTGTCATTCAAAGGGGATCCAGTGTCTGTCAGCCTGGGATGACATGCTCGACAAGCCACGTTGCTTTGCTAGGGACGGCTTGCACCTGTCACCCCTGGGCTTTCGAGTACTGGCTAAGGCTCTTGCCACCCCCATAGTGCCTTTTTTAGGCAAGGCTCAAAAGACAAACCCACCTCCATAGACAACGCAAGGAAAAAGAAACTAAGGGTAATGCTGCTCAACGCCAGAAGTCTAAACCTCAAGATGCACGTACTCGAGGCTCTCCTCAGTATGGCGAATATCAATATTTGTGCAGTAAGAGAAACCTGGTGCAAGGCTCCCGAGAGCACCCAGCACTACCAGGTTATACCTCATACCATATTCATCAAAGATACCCACACCTCCAGGTTAGTGGCACTGCAAGAAGCATCGGAGACCATCCATGTGCAACTAACAGTGGGCAAAACTGCCTTTCAGTTTGTAGCCTGCTGCAGACTACCCTCCCAAACTCAGGAACCCCACTCGGCTTTCCTGAGAACACTGGAGAATATGAAGGTCTCTCCAAACACCATTATATTGGGTGACTTCAACTACCCAAACATAGACTGGGAGCACTATTCAAGCCCCAACACCCTCGCCCAACGGTTCCTAGAATTTATAAACTCAAATGCTATGGAACAACTGGTCACCACTTCCACAAGAGGGGAAAACATATTGGACCTGATCATCACCAACATGGGGACTCCCATACCAGAGGTATACCCCTCATTGGTAAGACCTGACCATAAATTAATCTCACTGGACATCCATATCCCGTCCCCACCCCCAGCCAAGGAAACCACTGTGAAGAACTTCTCAAAAGCAAACTTCACACTTCTCAAAACTGAGGTGGAATCCTTCAAAGCCCCCGGGCCAGTGGAAAATACGGCCCAGACTGCAGAATCCTTTACAAACGCATTCTATGGACACCTACAGGAATGCATGGATCGTGCTATCCCAAATAAAACCAAGACTCACTCCTCCAAAGGCAGGATACCTGTCTGGTGGACCCCAGCCATAAATAAGCTATACAACAGAAGGAGGAAGCTACTACATGATAGAGCAAAATCCCAAAATGGAAGGCATCTCTGATCAGTACTAGCAAGAAACTACGATCCCTCATAAAATCATCTAAGGCCAGCTTCGAAAGAAAAACTGCACAAGATGCTAAAGATAATCACAAGGCCTTCTTTAGTTATGTCAGGAACCTGGGTGGCAACTCCCAGATATGCTCTGAGTTAGTGCAAAATGACAAAAAATACACTGAACCCACAGACATTGCCAACATCCTGGCAGACAGGTTCAGTGCAAACTTCTCCCCCCTTCCCCCCCAAAGAGCAAATGTCTATTCCAACAGAGTGTAGCCTCCCTGACATCACATATGCACAGGTGAGAGCTGCCCTCTCCAAAGCAAAAAACACAGCATCAATGGGACCAGACGGTGTCCCGGGCTGCGTCTTACACGAGCTCCAAGAAGAACTGAACCCTCACATAAAGTCACTATTCAATCTTAGCCTTACTACAGGATATGTACCCAAGGAATGGCATATTATCCTGACTAGCCTGGTCTGCAAAGCTATTGAGTGTATCATCATGGAACTCATAAAAAAAGACATTGGGAACCTCCAAACACTGGATCCAACCCAATTCGGCTTTGTTAAGGGTAGATCATGCCTCTTGAACCTGGTCGACTTCTTTGAAACAGTCACCAAGGCCATAGATGAAGGGAAAGTAGTCCACACAGCCTACCTGGACCTCGCAAAAGCCTTCGACACAATACCCCACTCTGGCATCATAAATAAGCTCACCAGCTTAAATATCAACCCCTGTGTCACAAGATGGGTTGCAAACTGGCTCAGGGATAGAACCCACATGGTCAGAATTGCAGGTGCCATGTCAGACTCTAAACCAGTTACAAGTGGCATCCCACAAGTCTCAGTCCTGGGACCTCTCTTATTCAGTATATATTTCTCTGAGGTACAGGCTAACACGGGAGGACTATGGCTCACCAAGTTCGCAGATGACTGAAAACTGGGTGCCATAATCGACTCGCCGACTGACACAAGCATCCTCCAAAAGGGTCTCACAGAGATGGATAACTGGTGCCAGAGCCATGGCCTAAAGCTAAATGCCAAAAAGTGCATAGTCACCCCCTTTGGGAAAAACAAACTGCCCACAAATTACCACATAGGTGGTAATCTATTAAGTACGGAAGAAGTAATTAGGGATTTGGGGACACAAGTAGATAGCAATCTCTCCTTTGACAATCACGTTGCCAAAGTGGTTAGAAAGACCTTCTACATAGCCCACCTTATCACGAAAGGGTTCACATCTAGATCAAGAGAGGCCATTGTGCCCCTCTACTCATCACTCATCAGGCCCATAATTGAATACAGTGCCCCATTTGGAATGTACCTTACCCGACACCTGCAGCAACTGGAAAGACCCTAAAAGTACTTCACCAAGAGGATCAAGGGACTCAAACAGATGCCCTAAGCAGTTAGGCTAAAGAAACTCCAGCTCTACTCAGTTGCTTACCACCTACTCAGAGGCGATCTGTGCCTGACGTATAAAGCCATGTCCAACCCAGAATTAATGGACATGCTCCACCTCAGGAAATCCAAATCCCTTAGTGTTACATGCAACAGGGACTTAAACCTCAGCACAGAAATAAATAGGACATGCTGGAGGGACAGATTCATATCCCAGAGGCTCCCCTCACTCTGGAACAAAATCCCAATCCATGTTAGGCAGAGCCCCTCAATGACCCTCTTCAAGAGAAATCTTGATGAGTGGATGGAAGATCATAGGTTTACCCCTGTGATCTCTTATGTGTCCCTACTAGACAGAGGCACAGTAAACTAACCTTTAAAAGGGCTATCTTCTGTGACCTACTATACAGAGGCACAGTCAACTAATCTAAAAGGGTGACGAAAGCCAAACACACTCTGGCTAGGCTTATATATGCCCTAGGGAAGATAGCCTAGTATCAACCTATGAACCTATAAAGGATGTTGGTACTGGGACCAAAGATACCATTATATTTTTCTCATGTGGAGTCTTGCTAGGACTAGCATGAGAATTATGGATGACATGAGACAAAATCCTGAGGTACTCCCTTGGAGTGATCGAAGCCTGAGAAAAAAACCTTAGAAACAGATCTAGATAAAGATCTATTTTTTCTTGTGGAAGAAAAGCTCTTTAAACTGAGGTGTCCAGCTGACACTCCAGATACACAATCCTGTGTGATGGGGTCAAAAAAGACTTCTGAATGTTCTCCTGGAATCCCAGCTTGCGTAAGAGATCTTTCACCAAAGTGAGAGATTCCTGACACTTTGAAAAAGACTCTCTGCAAAGATAAGAAAGAGTGCTATTGGATTTAACTAAATGCTTAGCAGCAACAGGATTAACTAAAACTATAGCTGCTGGGTCAGATTTGGGAAGAGTGTACAAAAATTTAAAAGAATGAGGAGCTTTATATATCGTATCTGCCGTTTTAGGGGCAGCTAGCTGACTGTGAGGAAAATTGAAGGGAGCAATACACATATCCTCCAAAGCTAACAGAACCAGTTCTTTAAATTCCTTCTATTACAGCTCATAGTTTTTTTCTGAAGGACTGAGAAACCTTAGTGTTCTACGCCTGAAAACACTGGCATTTTCTGGAAATAGTCTCTGAGAAAGAGAAACCCCACAGGGAGAATCAGAGACTAAGCTCTTCTCAGAGTCTGAATCAGAAATCTGAGGAGAAAACCATGCATCTGTTCCTTCATCCTCATATCTAGATGTAGAATCTTGAGTCTCTTCAGGAAAAGGTGTGTCTTTCTTTCTTTATAAGAAGTATCAATAGCCTTAATTAAACCCTTAGCCAGACCCAGTAATCTACTCCTGTCTAAGGAAAATTGAGGAGGAGTGGATACATGTTTAGTTTTCTGTTTTCTTTTTGACAGGGAAATTGGGTCCAACAGTGCTATTAATGGCAGCAGCAGCTTCCCCAGGGATGTGCACAACATTCCGACAAAACAGGAAGCATTCCATGTTCCCTCTCTCTCAGGACCGACAAGAGTAGCTCTCCCTTGCCCACTGTGGGGACCCTAAAAGCTGCAGAGGATGTGGCTAACCCATGGTCCATAGTGTCTGTTGATGCTACACCAAAGTGGTCTGGGGTAAAATATGAGTGGTCTGAGGTACAGCAAATGGGCACAGCAGAGTTACCCACCTGCAGCTAAGGCATATTGCTAGCCTGCCATGGTGGCAAAGGCTGTTTGCTTAATTTTTTCTTTTTGCGGCTGGAAGAAGGACAGGCAGCAAGACCAGTAGTTTATTCCATGGTCAAGCTGAAAATAGTGCCCCTTTCCCAGGCAAAACAAGCAGCAAAAGCTGGTAAAATTTAAAAGTCTTTAAACATCACTTTATTTGCATAAGAATACAGTAAAAAGCACTTTAAACACTGTACCAGCCCCCAAAAGTAAAATAAACACAACTGTTCCACAGAAAAAATGATTTTTGATTGCTATAAACAACTTTTAGACTGACAGGAAAAAAGAGCATACTCTTTTAAAAATACAATGCAGTCTAGTGGCAGTTCATTGAAACACGAACTACAAGTTTTAAAATAACTTTCCTGAACAGGAAAGTATAAATAAACATTTTTTAATGGAAGTTTTTTTTTCCCCAAAGGGAACTTATCTGCCCAGCAAAGGAATAGCATGAGCCAACCATCAATCCCCAAAAGCCTCAGAGGAGCATACTGTCTGGTGGAAAGAAAGTTCTGAAGGGCTTGGGCACGCAAATCTGTCTTTTTTTAGTCAACTCGAGCTAGCTAATAGTTTGGAAGTTTGGACGGGGGGGGGGGTGGCTTGGATGCATGGAAGGTCCACTGAAGTTTTAGAAGCTGGCCAGTTGTTATGTCCTATGCAGGTTATCACCTATGTCACTAAGGCTACTGCAGTAGTAATCAATATGATGAAGAGTTAGAAGTAAGAAGGCATTTAGCAACTGCTTTATGTTAGCTTCTGTAATGTGACTTTGCCTTAGGTCGTCACTCTAAGCAATCATGTAGCCAGCCAACATACCCATTTAGAAATAAATAAGTTGTTCATGGAGATCAGTATGAATAATTCAGCTGACTTAAACTATAATGAGATATTTGCAGTGCTGCATTTTTCTATATTTCAGGTACTTGAACTTAACTGAGAGAGAAGTATGTGAACTCTGACAGCAGTGTGTAAGAAGACTGCAGAATAAAGAGCCTTCTTCAGGAGTTGTTTTAACAACTTATAACTGAAAAGAGCCAGGTACTCAAAATCGAAATATAAAATCAAATAAGGGTTGTAAGCATTTGTAGCATTCATGGAAGTCTGACATCTTTTGGAACTGACAAACTGGCCATAATGGAGAACATTACAGAACTTTTTTTTTTATTTTATCAGTTGCATAAGCATGTGAAGTAAATGTGAATTATTAAATGATAATTTGTTAATCACATGCACTTAGAAGTGATGGGTAAATTCATTGGAAACCATTTAATGAATGACAGTGATTTAGTACTAAATTCTTCAGTTATCAAGATGGTAAATAATTCAGGGATATACTTTTGTTTACAGTAGAGATATGTCACCAAAGTGGCACAAACATTTCTTTCTTTTTCATCAGCCAAATGATTCCTTTAGGCATCTGCTTTTGCATTTTTGTATTTGCAGCGATAACTGCAAAGTCACGTTACATACAAGCTTTCAAAATATTTCAGTTTTAAACTTGTATGTTGGACCATATAACTGCCAGTGATACTTGACTTTCCAGAGCAGCTTGAGCGATAGTCATATGAATGTGACAGCGCTATTATTTTCATATATCAGTAAATGATTCAACAACCAAACAACATAGAGAGAATTGCCTGTTCTTGTATGAAAGCCCACAGTTGGGTGAACAAAAATGCTTATGGCAACATATGGGTAGTGGAAAGGTTTGACAATGAATTATATATTGTTTACAAAACAGTACAAAAATGTATCATTAGCTTGTTTATTGTGACTTATCCAGTATAAGGCTTTAAATAAAAGGAACAATTAATAGTACAGAGAATTAAGGCAATGATCTGCTAATGAGTTCCATCTTGTAATCTAGGGGTGAAATGGTTTTGTCCTTATAAAGGTGTTAACATTTGTGTTTGATCTTGGGGCTATTCAATGAAATGCGAAAACAGCATGCAAATATAGTTGAAAGTGGATTGCTACTAATTAGCAAAATGCAATATTTAAATTTTCACAATGTACTGTATGCTACAGTTTGTATTGGATTTAGTAGTACCTGGTATGCAGGGTGCACTTTCTTCCAGTTCCTAGTGATAAGCTCCATACTTACTGTGTACATATGGACCTATCCATAAAGTGCATATATTGGGGAAACTCCACTTGTACTAGCAGATGGATGGCCTTGACATTCAACCTTCTGTTTGATCTTTTCCTGATATACTGCTATATAATGTGTTTGTCTGAATGTCTTTCTCTCCCACTCTCACTCTTTTTCTCTCCAGTGTCCATTGAACATTTTCTCATATTGTTTGTACAGTGAGTGTCTAACTGATTCTTCAGTTCTCCCAAGAGGACTCAATTCAGTTGATTCTTCAAAGAACTATGTGATTTAATCATATGATTCTCTATGGCTTCTAAAATTATTCCTCCTGTGACTTTCCAAAATCATTCTCCAAATATATCTAAAAGAGTTATTTTATACTTTATATGAGTTTGCAACTGGTGCTTTTCATAAACTACACGAAAATGTTACTGTAACATGCACACAAATTTGAGACTCTAGATTTGGCAAATATTATGTACAGTCACCATGGTGACATGCTGTCTCACACATAGTAGTGGAATGCAAGTACAATGTCAAATCTTGGTAAATAAGTCTCACAAATATATAGGAACATTGTTCTTGGGCAGTTATATTATACATCCAGGCATTTCCCAAGAATGCTCATGCAAAATGTGTCTCTTTAGAGTTTCAAATCAAAGTGCTATTGTATTGATGGTAACATCCAATCCTATAAAAATACCAGACCCATGGCAGCGGCAATGGTTATAGTCTGTAGAAATGCCACACACAGATCTGTGTGCTGTTCTTCATTAGCTTGAACATAACAATATCACAATGTCACGTCCCTTGATTGTGTTGCCAGTAGCTGATTCACATAAAGTAATAGCAAGCAAAACAACACAAATGCCTTGTCCTGTATTCACACTTGTTACACATACTAAATGTGCCAGGTCTATAAAACACTAATTATTTAGACCATAGAAGTATTCATGATACCATCATAGTTCTCAAGGAAATGAAGCTTCCTGCAGCTCTTATTAAGGAGACTCAATATTTGTGAATGTTTTATCCAGTTACAATACTGCTACTCGTTTAATCTTAATGCATTCCAAAGGTCATGTGATTGACTCTACTCTGTAATCTACTGGTCTGATGTTTTGAATTGGGCCACTTCCATGTCTTAATTGCAATACAGTCTAGACGAGAGTTGGATTTCTTCAGCCTGTGCGACAATGAGTGAGTCAGATAACCAGACAGTGCTCCCATTTCATCCCTGCAGACCTCTTAACTATACATGTTTGGAGGTACATACGTATTTTCAGACTTTATTTTTCCCTTTATATGATGTACTTATTTTTGGAGGTATGTACCTGGTTTCAGGCTTGATTTATTGTTTCACCTTTTTATCATTCTCATTATCCATTACATATGATTTTAAAGCTATTTCGTTCCCCTGAAACCAAACTACATTCATCAACATACTGGTGATACCAATAATTTAAAGGAAGAGGATCTATATTTTATATTTCCATTTATCAGAAGCAAAAGTAAATAAATGAAGAAGATTTTGACTGTATCTTTTATTACAATCTTCACATTTTACACTGTGCTGTTTATAATATGTATATTTTTGTCACTCACAAATTTTATGTTTATGAGTAGAATCCCATAAGCCCACTTTAAGTAATAATTGTGTGATATTCATTATTCAAATTTTATGCTAATTAGGTGTTTATATATTTTTTCATGAGTTTTGTACCTTTTTTCAATGTCTGCATATTGAAAGGTATGCACCACTGTCAAGAGACTTATGTAGCATTATTATCATGGTAGCAAATTAATTTGAAAAATAATATCACTCAGAAGATTAGTTTGTGCTTAGCAATTCTGTTGCTGATACTTCTTTAGTATCAGTCTTTTGATTTGGACAGTGTGCATTAAAATAGTGTATAGATCTTGTTAGTTTAATTTGATTGCACTGAAAGCAAAACATTTTGCACTTTTTCCCATTACAGATTTAAGAAAACTAAAGACTTAACATGGTTTGAAATTGTAATTTCCAAAGTTCTAATTAACTGGTTTGGTGAAGCCTTTGTAAACAGGATATTAAAGAAAGTATTGAAATGAAAGTCAACTGCTTTAGTTAAGTGGACAAGCATACCAGGTATAATACATAATAGATAAAAGAATGAGAAGTTGAATATAAATAGAGAAAATGACTGGTCAAGGAAATATATTTGTGTAAGTTGCATCCCAAATCATTTGAGTACATTTAATTTTCCTTACTGCTTTGTGGAATACTAGACAGCACACCAAAACCAGCTCAGGGTAGGAGGAAGGCCCTAATACAGCAAATATTCAGTACAAATGAGGCAAAATTTGTCCATACTTTGGACCAAGACTCCAGTTTGTAATGCCTGACAGATGGCCAGAATGCCAAATGCTGACCTCAGACATTTGTGAGTTGATGCATTTTTAAATAAAGCAGCTAGCTATAGTGAACCCAACACTATAGCAGTAAAGCCTAACCACTCCATTCATAGTCTAGTTATGTTTTTGTACCAAAGCAATGAAATTTTGTAACCTCATGTAAAATGCTCTGTTTTTTCCCTTTCATGAATGAATCAAGCAATCTGTCAACACTGTCTATTTTGTCCTCTAAATATAACACCTCATTTATCTGTTTATTTTTTCATGTACTGATGTATTCATTCTTAGACTAGCTGTTTAAACCAGTTTATTGTCATTGGGATCTGAATCTTCTCCCATCACTTTTGTTGCAGGACAGAGAAACTAATCCTGAGTGGAACAGCAGCCCATTGCAGAATAAATGCATTGTCACACAAGACACGTATTCATGGGTAGTTTGAAGGAATGCTGATTCGCCTATGGAGAAACTGATTCACATATGACATGTCTTTGGAATATGGGAGGAAGCTTGAGCATCCAGTGAATGCAAATGTGGGCATAGGGAGGGTGTGCAGACTCCATGCAGAAGGCACCCCAGCTGAAAACCAAACTGGAGAACCAAGTGCTGTAAGGCAGCAACACTTGCCACAGTACTACTGTCAGCTCTCTGTTGACAACCAAAATAAGAGCTCTTGCATGCTCACTTATCTTCATGCCTTTAAAAGGGAAATCAAAGCCCAATAGCTTGGTTTAAAAAATGCTGAAATTACCATGTTATGTTGTCCCATCTCGCCTTCATTCTTGCTGTTTGGGTTTGGAGCCGAAACTTGGCTCCGACTCAGCCTATACTAAAGCTCGAGAGCTTCTACTGGCATGTGGCTGAGTTCTATCTCATGATGCTTAGTGGCTATTCCCCAGATTTCGTTTTCCGCTTGAAGCTTTGGGATTATCTTCACTGGCTAGGTTGTAAAATTTAATATTTTATATATTTTCTAATAGTTACTTCCTAATAATTATCTGTTTTACTTACTAGTTCTATTGTAATAGCCTTGTGCTATTTTTAGGCTCTCTAAACCTTGTACTTTTACCTTTGCAGCTGTCTTTTTCTTTGGGCCTTGTTGTCTCCTCAAGAATCCATTTAAATTAGGGGATTCTTGCCCTTTTTCTTCCTTCTTTCCCCTTTTTAGGAGTACACTGTTTAATTTAGAGGCATCTCCTCCAGTGGAGGAGATAGTTGTTTAACTTAGAGACTTATCCTCATCCCTTTCCTCCTCTTCTTATAAATATATATATATATATATATATAATCTTATTTTGGATACCTGTTTTTTGCTATCTTTCTCTTTCTATAAAAGTTATAGCTTGTTCTAACTTTTATTGAGAGCGTTTTCCTTATAGCTAGCATGTCTAAGGAACCAGCTAAGGAACACAAGTCAGGATTCAAAAAGTGTGATTCCTGCACTCAAAAGATGTCCATTACTGAAGGACACACTAGTTGTGTGTACTGTCTGGGTCCAATCCATCTTCAAGACTACTGCTCCATTTGTCATAGTTTTAGTGCCAGGGTCTTGCAGGAGAGGAGGAATAAGCTTATATTGAGGGGCTTATTAAAAGTGGACAAAGGAAATCAAACTAAAAAATCGGACATGACAAAAATGTTTGCTTCATCGGCTGTGGTGTCTGAGCCGACAAGCAGCACCAAACGTGATAGTTTTTCAGGTCTGAAAGTTGTCGGGCCTGGAAAACATGGTTCTCCCTCAGTTCCATCTGTCTAATCATAACCGCTGTGAAGCCAAAAAAGGAGCTGGTCACCGTCTTTGGATCCTGTTCGTTCAGTGCCAGTGTCTCCTTTACTACAGTCAGTGGCAGGTAGCCACAAGTCTTCCAGTCATTCCCCTAGATCCTCCAGGCTATCAGATGATGACATGGAGTGAGTAGTGAAGAGGTTGCTTTGGACCCGGTCCCTAGCAGAAATTCTGTCAAGCCCAGCCCATCAGATCTTGGAGCTGACAATGGTACCCTCTTCTATGCCAATTCCTCCTCCAACTCGAATGAGTTTGGAGCCAGAGAATATGGAAGTCATGCTGGAACTGCCGGAGCCAGTAATCACTACTGATATCTCGGCTCCAACATCTTCTCTGGTTTCCTCAATGCTTTCACCCATCGAGGACCTGGGGGCCGACACTTCCTGGTCAACTACAGGAGGTAGAGTCGAATCGGACCCTTGTCAGAACCGGCTCACCCACTCAGCTCCTCAGCTCAGGTGAGTTCAGCTCCTACATCTGCATCAGAGCCGCCCTCCTCGGTGCCGAGGAGATCTCCTGGCCTCTTGGGGCCAGAGTCTCTTTTGGCCCAGGACCGCGGTGCCTTCAAGGTGATGCAGAGTGTGCTCTCAACTGAGTCTGCTCTACCTTCAGTTCCAGACTCTATTCCTCCTAAGAGACCGGTGTCCAACTCTTCATTACCTCTCCATCACCCACAGAGTAGAGAACCATTGATACAGGAAGCCACAATGGGTGGATCCTCCTCTTCTGATACCTCCCTGGAACATCCCCCCTGAGGAGGTCCCTCGGAAGAAGCAGTGTAAGAGGAGGCACATAGACTCCCCTGAGTCTGTCACTTCTGATACTGACAGAGGATTCAGAAGAGTCCCCAAGATCACCCTCTGAGGATGTCTCTTTTTCAGACATTCTGGAGATCCTTAATAGAGGGGTGGCTGGAAGTCCCTTTCCCCTTCTGAAGATGAGTCGGTATATCTGGAGGCATTTGGCTCTCACCCCTCCACCTCTTGGGTGTCTCCACCTTTTGATTCACTCCTGGGTTTGGTGAGTCAAAAGGTGTGGGACTCTCTGGACTAAGTGGACCCCATTCCACAGAGGCCTAATAAGTTCATTATGGCCCCAGAAGATAGGCATTATTTAACTAAAGGGGTTCCTGTAGATACAATGATGGTAGCAGTGACCACAAAAAAGGAGTTAGCTGAAACTTCTGTATCTGTTCATCCACCGAACAAGGATTCTCATACAATGGACAGATACGGGAAATGTATGTTCTCCTCAGTGGCCTTTACCTTATGGTCGCTGAATTATTTGTCGTATTTCACACGACTTCAGAGGGATCTCCTAAAAGAGCTCAGAGATACCCTGCAAGGTGCTACAGCCCTGGACTTATCTGATAAGGTTAACTCCCAGCTTGCAACCTTAACCTCAATATCTAACTCCTCCATGCGCCTCATATCTTATGCAGCCGATGGAGCGAGCAGGGCAGCAGGCACAGGAATACCTCTTTGTAGACATTCCTGGATGCGCCTTTGTGTGTTTGCCAAACCCTTTCATTCTTCTTTTACTGACACTCCCTTTGATGGCTTGTCATTGTTCAGGCCAAAAGTGAAAGAAAGTCTCACCAGGAGCCAACAAGATGGTAAGACTCTGTCTGCCGTTGGAGTCCATTTTTCCACCCCTACCAGACCTTATCCTAAAGGTCAAAAGGGTGGAAAAATGTAGTTTCATAAATTCAAAGGAGCCTTATCTGACACTCATGATCCTTCCCCCAGGGTCAGAGGGAGAAACAATGGAAGATGCCATCAATGTGGCAGAAGGGGTCCACAAAACCAGGGTGACAGATACATTCTCTGGTAGGCCTTTCCAGTGCTCCGAAAGGAGGCCTGCCTGTCCACCTCTGGAGGCAGTTGGGGGAGAATATTGCTGTACCCAGAAGCCTGACTGAATTTGACTCAAGACAAATGGGTATAGTCCATTATATCCAGAGGATACAACATCCCCTTCCAATGTCCACCACATCTGCCAAAGTCTATCCCAGACATTCCACCCGGTCAAAGGGATCAAGCAACGCTAGAAATACAAAAGTTGCTAGAAAAAAAGAGTCATCCAAGAAGTCCCCACAGACCAACTAGGATTCGGAATTTACTCAAGGTTCTTTTTAGTTCCAAAAAAGACAGGTGACTGCAGACCCATATCGGATCTCAGCAGACTAAACAAGTCAATGAAAAAGTCTAAGTTCCAGGTGGTAACACTACCATCTATACTCCTGTTTCTGGGTAAAGACAATTGGATGTGCTCAGTAGATCTTCAGGATGCATACTACCACATAAAGATGGACAGGCACTCAAGAAGATTTCTACGCTTCCGGCTTGGAGCCAGTCATTACCAGTTCAGAGCTGTGCCCTTTGGACTCACCACAGTCCCCAGGGTATTTGTCAAATGCATGGCAGTAGTCACAGCTCATCTGAGACATCAGGGATTCCAGGTGCTTCCATACTTAGATGACTGGCTCCTAACTGCCACCACCAAGCAACTACTGATCAAAGCAAGAGACTACACCATTCATCTCTTCTCAAGACTAGGCATTACTATAAGTGCAGAAAAACCTTCCTTGTTGCCATCACAGCATATTACATTCATTGGTGCAGATTTAAATACAAATGACATGTTGGCAAGGCTACATCATACAGATGTTACTCAGTCAAGTGATTATTTTACTCAACAAGAACAGAGTACAGGCAAGATTTGTGCTAAATGTCCTAGGCTCTATGGCAGCGATGATAACACTACTTCCCATGGTACAACTTCACATGAGAATACTGCAGTGGCTACTCATTCACCCAATGGTCCATGCAGGAGTTACCCATGACTCACGAAATTTTCATAACTCACTCTTGCAAGAAGGACCTACTTTGTTGGGTTCAGTCCACTCAGGTAACAATGGGCAGACCATTTGCACTTCCTCAACCTATCACTACAGTAACCACGGATGTGTCCCAGATAGGGTGGGGCAGGGCATTATCTGGGACAGATGGGCCAAGGGGTTTGGAAAGATCACGAGTACCATTTGCATATCAATGTCCTAGAGATGAGGGCCGTGCTTCTGGCATTGCAAGCACTTCAGGACTCTCTTCCCACAGGGACTATTGCAATTCAGACAGACAATATGTCAGTGGTATGGTACATCAACAAACAGGGGGGAACCAGATCCTACCCCCTATGTCGAGAGGCACAGAGAGTGTGGTAATGGGTGATATCTTCTCAACGCTTTCTGACAGCAATGTATATCCCAGGGAAATCCAGCGTTATAGCAGACAGGTTAAGCAGAGAGATTTTCATGCCTCACAAGTGGTCCCTCAATAAGGAATTTGCGAATCAAATTTTTCTCAAATGGGGCCAGCCTTGCTGCAACCTTTTTGCCACTCACTTCAATACCAAATGAAGCAACTACTTTGCCCTAATCTCCCCTCTGGGAGAGTCACTGAGGGATGCACTGGTTCACAATTGGCCCATGGGTCTTCTTTATGCCTTTCTCCCATTTCCCTTGATTCCAAAGATTATATAGAAAGCAAAGATGTTGAGTCACAGGTTAATTCTCATTGTGCCATACTGGCCTCATCAGATTTGGTTCCCCTTTCTTTGGCCCTACCTTCAGGAGGACCCATGGATTCTGGACCCAGTGCCAGATCTTCTGACACATCAGTCAGGAACACTCTATCCTGCACTTCATACCCTCAACCTGACAGCTTGGCTGCTCCACTTCCGCTCTTAGCCAGGCTTCCAGAATTGTCCCCTGCAGTTCATCACATTCTAGTCTCCTTGCACAAGCAGACTTCTAGGAATCTCTCTGCAAGCAAATGGAAGAGTTCTCTTGTTGGGTTGACAAAAGACATATAGATCCTTTTACAGCATCTATACCTGCAATTCTGGAATTTCTAAAAGAAACCTTTCATCAAGGGGCAGTGGCAGCCACTATTTGAGTTCAATTAGCTGCTATTTCTAATTATCATGTGGGAGAATCAGGATCTAGTCTAATGTCCCATAGACTATGCAAAGCCTTCCTCAAGGGTACTTCTCTGTTAAGACCTCCCTTCAGAGAACCTCCTCCTCCTCCTTGGGACCTCAATCTAATATTATCATCTTTGATCCTGCCCCCTTTCGAACCAGCATCATCTTAGGTTCATAGGTTCATACTAGGCTATCTGCCCTAGGGCATTTATAAGCCTAGCCAGAATGTGTTTGGCTTTCACCACCCATTTTAAATTTATTTTGCTATGCCCTTTTTCGAGGTTAGTATACCGTGCCTCTGTCTAACAGTGACACAGAAGTGATAGCCGGAGTAAACCTACGATCTCCCATCCACTCATCAAGATTCCTCTTGAAGAGAGTCAATGAGGGACTCTGCCTAACCTGGACTGGGATTTTATTCCAGAGTGAAGGGAGCCTCTGTGTTAGCTTGTTCATTAAAATTTTTATCTTGCAAAACACTCTTCCTGACAACAATTACTTCAGCCAGGAGAGTACCAGAGTTGCAAGCCTTGTTTATCCATCCACCTTATTTGATCTTCCACAAAGATAAAGTTTCTCTCAGAACAAATCCTTCCTTCTTGCTGAAAGTTGGTTCTCAAGCAAATTTAAACCAAAATATAGAATTACCAGTGTTTTTTCCTAACTTTGGCAACAAGGCAGAGTATAATCTCCACCAACTGAATGTGCATAAACAGTTGCATTTTTACTTGCATAGGACCAAAGAATTTAGAAAGTCAGACCAATTGTTTATCTCCTATTCAGAAAATAAAAAGGTTTGGCAATCTCAAAGGTTACCTTGTCCAAATGGCTTACCGAGACCATCACATATGTTTATGATTCCCACAATAAAGAACCACCAGGGAAAAATCAAAGAGCATTCAGCTAGAGCGGTATCTACCTCCATTGCCTTTCAATCCAGACTTCCATTGGATTCAATTTGTGCTACTGCTACATGAGTTAACCCTCATACCTTTATTACTCATTACAAAGTAGATGTGGCCTCCTGGAACAGGGCATCCTTTGGTTCCACTGTCCTGAGGAGTTTATTCCCTTGAACCACCTAAGAAAAAGGTGCTGGGGACTCTGTCCCAAACAGCAAGAATGAAGACGAGATGGGACAACATAACATAAAGAAGTTATGTACTCATCATAACATTCCATGTTTGTTGTCCAGTATCTCGCCTTCAGTCTTGCATCCCTCCCAGTCATCTCCCCCCCCCCCGGGGGATCTAGAGGAAATTTCTCAGAAATTGACAGATGAGGTCTGATTCCCTTCTTGCCTTTTCTTGTTAATCTTTATGACAATATGTTTTCAGATATTATCCCTTTGGATATTGAACATATCATAGGAACCTTCTTCCTCAAACGAGATCTGGGGAATAGCCGCTAAGCACCATGGGATATGACTCAGCCTCGAGCCAGTAGAAGCTCTCGAGCTTTAGTATAGGCCAAGTCGAAGCCGAGTTTTGGCTCTGAACCCAAACAGCAAGACTGAAGGCGAGATACTGGACATTTGCATGAAAGGATAACTTTTCCACAGGTTCTATCTTTATGAAAAATTGTAAAGGATTTTCCATATAACATTGCTTGTAATTCATAGATCTTCATTATTGAAGTTACAGATGCTGAAGCAGAACTTCAGATTTACAGACTCAAAAGAGTGTATAAGTCAGCTTCTCAATGTAAAATAAGTTCACATTTCAGGCAGAAGCTGTTTGTAATATCAGAAACCTTAGGAGGACAAATTAGCAAACAAAACAGAAATGGTCGACAAATGTTCTTTGAATAAAGACTAGTAAGAAGAAAATTGCCTTAGTATTGCAAAATCTGAGACACAAAACAAAAAGGGTATAAGCACTTTGTGTGACATCAAATACAATACCTTTCCTCACTTTACTAAGTATGATTTCCTGATTGAAGGTCTCTTAGACTCTTGTAAAATTATACTCTTTTCTGTCTTGAGTAACCAGTGCTTGGAAATGCCCCAAGATGCACGCCCAATTAATTTTACACTAGCATGGAGGACCTTACAGTATTGCAAGGTCAATTAAATTGAGAATCACTGCCTAAAAAAAATGTCATTTTGTGCAACTTGCTTTATGAAAAATAAAATTGACGTCAGTAAAAAAAGTTTTTAGAATTAAAATTGCTTTCTCCCTTTTTGATTTTTAAAGCAAATTATACTGTCTGTCGGTCCTGGTTGTAAAGCATTTTGTGCATTTAGGGTTTGGGCTCTGGTTGAATAAACTATTGAACTTCAGTCTGGATCTCACCAGGCTGACAAACTCCTACTAAGCGTTGTTAAAAAAAAAAATATATATATATATATATATATATATATATATATATATATATATATAAACTTAAAGTTTTTTAACTCAACCTGCAAATATTATTTATGCATATCTTTAATGGTGATATATGATCCTTTGTAACACCTAGATGGATCCTGAATCAGAAGCCCAGTTTTCATATCGTTGCAGACATAAAATCAGTGATCCAGAAGCAGTGACCTATTTTTTACAGAGTGTAAGCTTCCCCTGCACTCATATGGTGGATTTCTCTAGACACACACACACACACACACACACACACACACACACACACACACACACACACACACACACACACACACACACATTTTCATATACTAACTCTGAAATCTCACATCCATGGGGAAACATGCTTTTGCCATCCCTAATGCTGAGTGGTCTTTTATGAATACATCATATTTCTAATTGTAACCTGTATGTCTACAACCAAGTGAAACATGGCCTCTATTTTCTTAGTCACATAAACGTGGCCCCACCTAGATTAAGTGCTTTACATGCTGAAATAAGCTACCCTAAGTATCATATGTAATGTTAGGATTGTGCTTTACAAATGTCATATGTTACTTACTGCTCTTAAAACTAAGATTATGAAACAGAGCCCATGAATTGAATAGAACTCAGCCCTGTAAACGTGGAAAGCATCATTTGCAGTTGTAGTAATGCAGCCCATTTTTATATCATTAGCATAACTGGGTCTAAAAATATGATAAGGCTGTATACAGTCATACATATAGATATTAAATTGTGATGAGGAAATTAAATAATTTTAGGTCATATGGCTAAGTAGCTGGGTTTGTATATATTTCTCTAGTACTTTGGCTAAGGGGCCTATAGTTAGTAAGCTCAATGGGGTTACCATCTTTGTGCAGAGGTAGAGGGTAGCATTTATTTGTAGAGAAGTGGAATGTAGGATTCTTTTACGGATCAATTTATTAGGGTGGAGCCTGAGTGAGCTGTTGCCTCAGATGCAATTTTAACATATTCAGTTGGGAAGTTGTTGGGTGAAAGGGTGGTAGTGTTCAACTTAAGAAAATCATTTGACAGCAGAGGTGGGGGGACTGTTTTTAGAGAAAAGATGGAGTGGTTTGCAAGCTGAGTTGGAGCTTATAGAGTTGAGGATGTTATGATATTGTATAAGGGGAAGAATACTTTAATGATGTCAGAGCTGAAATGCTTGGTGGTGCATTCTAATTTATTGTGATTGGTTAATATAACAGAAGTTTGAGCGGCACAACCACTTTCTGATTTATTGTGATTGGGTAGTAAAGGTGAAGGCTGAGTGGCACAACCAGATGACCAAAAAGTTTTTGGATAGTTGTAATTTGTGATTTGAAGTTTTGTATGAGAGTGTTTTTTATCTAATTTGATATATTATCTGTCACAGTTCTTGAGATACTAGTTTGCTTTCTGATAATAAAATTGGGGAGATGGTTACTTAGAGAGCCAGCCAGGGTACCTGAGGAACTGATTTTGCTTTGAGAGGTGGGAAGAATCCTGTCCCTGTTGTTTCTCTTATCACTATTTTTGTTGAAGAAAGTGGGAGTGGTGGGTGATCAGGTTTTGAGAAAATACACGTTTATAGAGCTGGTGGGACTGTGAGAGGTAACTGAGAGCCAGTCAGTCTTAAAATTACCAAGTATTATTTTTTTTCTCGAGGTATATTACATGATGCCAGTAGACATAGTCTTCTCCAGGACTGAGTTTGTTACTCGGGGGAAATGTAGACACTTGTTATAAATAAGGGTTTGGGATTGTTGAATTTGATGAATGAAATGAGGATTTTTGTGTTATTAAACTGGGGAGGAGTGTGAGGTGAAAGGGTAAGCTGCATTGTATTTTTCAAGTAATTGCAACTCTTCCTGCATTTTTGTGTTTTCTATCAGCTTTTGTAATATTATAGCCAAGGGATACAATTTCATCATTAACATTTCATTTTAACCATGTCCTGTTTCTGTTATTGTGACAGTGTCACAGGGAGAATATTCCTTCCCTTCTTGTTATAGTGTAAGTCTAACAAATGCTTAGGGGGAAATTTTTAGGTTAAAAAGGACACTTGCTTAATGGATGACAATGGTTGACTATTAGAGTTTAACTTTGTGTTACAATTACTTTACGTGGAATAGCTGTTTTTCAGTGGATGCCAGTTGTCATCACAATGTCCTCCTCATTCTAGGATGCATAAAAGAAATGGGGTTAGCTGCATCATCTAATAGTTGACAAAACCAGTAAATTACCATTGCTTTACATGAAGTATCTGCTTTTTCAACTAATGCCGGCTATCGTCAGTGCCCTCCTCTTTCTAGGGTGCAAGCAAGAAACAGATTTAGCTGCATCCTCTAATAGGTGGAACCCCCAGTAAAAAGTCTGTACTACTTATACAGAAGCTTCATAGGACTCAGCTACTGTTACATTATTTTGTTCTGATACATTTGTTTAGATTATTCTGTTAGGTTTTAAGCAAACACATCCACAATACTTATTTATTTTATTTTATTTTACATTTGTTGACCGGGATAGTCCGACTGGATACATGTCCATTTTCAGCAGAGGCCCGGGGAGAAAAGCTCCAACAGAGTCTCAATGACAGATAATTACATAATAGAGTTTAAGATGAACAAGAAAATGAAAATAAAGGGGAAAAAAAAGCAATTTACATACTATCATAAACTACCATGCTCTAGCAAACACAGAATACTATAGTTCATTATACAGTACTTTAAAAACATGCTAGCAAAGTCATTGGGACAAATTATAGCTTAGAATTTGGCTAAGATACAATGTGCTTTTTGAGGCTAGATATCCCCTCTCTAGGTTGTTCTTTTTGGGATTGGATTATACTAAGAACTAGTATGGGCTTGGTTTAACGTCAAGGAGCTAGTCTGGGTTTGTGCAAGGACAAAGCCAATGTGACTTATAATGGAGTTTTAGACTCTTTTTGAATTGAACTAGTGAAGTTATAAGCATGAGGTTGTTGGGGAGGGAGTTCCATATTTTTCCAATGGTATTGGCAAACAGAGTGTCACCACCTAGGTTGTAAGATTTAATTGTTTGGACAAGAAGTCTATTTGCTGAACGAAGGCAACTTAGATTGGTGTAAGGAATTATTATATTTTTCAGAGCAGGGGTGTTCTCAGGTTGTTTAAGGATTTTAAATGCTTCTGTGAGTTGGTACAGCTGGAGAAGATTTGGAAGTTCTATCCAGCCAAGTTTTTTCAGGTTAATGCAATGGTGTGTTCTGTAGGGCAAGCCAGTTACAAATCTGGCAATATGATTATAACAAGATGAGAGTTTGTTTAGGTCAGATTTGTTAAGGTTAGTAAGCACAGGAGAGGCATATAGTAGGGTAGAGAAGGTGTGAGCGGCAGTGGCCGCTCTGGCAGTTGGGGTTAGGAAGGTTTTTATCCTGTATAAGGACCCAAGTTTCTTGTTTACTGATTTAATGGTTTGGTTGATATGCATATCAAATCTAAGTTTATTGTCAATGTTTACTCCTAGTAGCTTTGTGTAGGAGTCTGGGGAGATGATGGTTCCATTGTTGGATTGTATAGTGAAATGTGTGGTAGGTGGTTTATTCGTTGGGTAGAAGAGAAGTAGTTTGGTTTTATTTGGGTTTAAGATCAGGTGATGGTCAGCGAGCCAGTTTTCAACTGTAGTAAAACTGCGCTGGGTTGTAGATAGTAGGTTTTCTAGAGAGGCATTGGAACATATTAGAGTTGAGTCATCTGCATCACAACTGTCTAATTCTACTCTTATTCCACAAATTAAACATTTGTTATAAGAAGACATGAAAACATGAAAGCATACTACAACAATGGATACCAGTTAATACACAAACGTACGTATTATACAACAAAACAGGCTACTGTACAACATATACAGCAGTATGTGAATCAGGTAATCAGTACTAGAACCAAATATGCATAGCATTAGAGATGAAAAGTGAGTAGGGTGAGTGAAGGTGGAGACCTTTAGCTTATATGCCCTGTGTTAGGGCAGTTGCACTTTGTTTTTGAAGATGTGTTTTTAACTGTGACCAGTATCTGAAGTATTCATCTTTCAGGTGGGGTGGAAGAGCTTCACAGAGTTTAGGGGCTAGAATGGAGAAGCAGTGGTCAGTACCATGGAGCTTGGATTTGAGGGTTTGAAGGAAGAGTCCGAAGTGGCCATTAGTCCTCAGATTATAAGGAGTATTTTGTCTTATGTGCTTTGCTGCTAAGGGTGAGACTGGTTAGTCATGCAGTAGTTTCATGAATTATGATCCAAGTAAGAGGTTGAATCTTTGTTTTACAGGAAGCCATTTCTATTTTTCAAGTGTTCTACAACTGTGTTCATGAGATGGGGAGAGGTTGCTGAAAAAGCAAATGTACTAAATTGCTGATGTGTTCCTTTTACATTCAGAAACTATCAGTGGGAGACTGTATACTAGTTGGGAAAGCAAGATGCCTTTTCCTGTGGCATTTCAAGTGATGTGAGAAAGACATTTTTTCCCCCCAGAACAGGAGTGAATTTATCTTTTTCTGAGAATTCCTCAGCTGTGGATTGAGGATAAGGGAGAGTTCTAGCTAGATACCTAGGTATTTGAAGGACCTAATGTCTTCTACTGAAGTATCCTTGTGATATTAGAGCTGGATTGAGGTAGATATTTTGGAAAGTTTCCTGGTTGCACCAAACAGCATGGTTTTAGTTGTGATAGAACATAGTAGCAGGTGTCTGCTGTTGATCCATTGGATGAGGGAAAATACATCTGGAGGTTTTTTGTAGACGTGGTGTGGAATGATTTATTTGTGTTTTCATTATGTTTTGTAAACTGTTATGATCTAAAAGTGTTTTATGAATTGAGTGGAGCTTGTTGGGAGGCTTGGAAAATCACATGGTTATATTAAGTGATTTTTATTGTTCTAAAATACTTATTAAGTATGAGTGTAATCTGATTGTTTGTCTGATGAATTATTTTAAATAAAAAGATGAAAGAGCTTGTGACACCCATGCCCTGGCCCAGCAATCAAGGAGCCTCAATCCTCACCACTAATACCAGAGAGCGCATCTCATATATGAGGAAAGAATAACAAATACACACTAAAGTGCAATTTCCCTTAAGAGCACACATAGATCGCAGTCAGTCCAGGGCTGGTTGCTCCCTTGCTCTCCAGGTCCCCAATAAGACTCCCCACTAGCACAGCTATAGGGTCCAGATCTCAGCCAGCCTGGCAAGCTAAAATTGCCAGCACACTTTCTGTCCAACCAGTGCTTTGTGTCCCTGCCCAAGTAGCTGGCACACACACACTTTGATATAAGAGTTTATACAACCACACAGACACTTCAGGGGAAGGCTGGCACAGGTTCTCCAGTTGTGCCCCTTTTACCCAGACTATACAGTATAAATCCCAGCCACCACCCAGCTAATATTTATCAGCTACTCAAAGGCCCTTAAAAGGGTGTCCAATTATTACTGTGCAATATTATTATTCAATTGGTAGTATGACTAAACAGTCAAGGCTTATTAGAGTGACTTGGTACAGGACCCTTATATACATGAAATGTATTCTTAGAGCTTAAGTTATCTCTACATAAAACAGCCACAGTTAAAAGGGTTTAAAATATTTAATATTAAATAATTAAAACCACAACTCAATAATTTCCACTACACAGTGTCAGTCAAGAGTTCAGATATCACACAGAAATACTTAAAATAATTCAGTAGTACAGTTCTGACATCACAGAAAAACACTTAGTCTAATCTTTCTAGTTCCTAGCTATTTCTAAAAGAAAACACAAATCTAGGATAACTTACATATGAGCAAGACTGTGAGTTGGATGGTCAAGACAAAAATGCTTAATGCCTTCTGATTCTCTCTGTTTAAATTGCTATTTTCAGTCCTGATTCCCATTACATCATTTCACACTTTCCTGATGTTCCCAGGCTAACAGATACTACATAATTGTTATCTTGCACCTGCAGGAAACTACAGCCATAAAAGACATTCCACATGTAAACTCTAGTAATTATTCCTTAAGTTAACACAATAGGCAGGATGCTTCACTCCAGACCCACCGACTCCAAATTCTAACTTCAAAGGACAAACATGAAATAACTTTAATTTCAAAGGACAGACAAAAAATGCTTGACTTGGCTTTCTTTACAGCAGGGAACAATGTTGCTACATTGTTTTAAGTTCAACATTTCACAACATATTTTTTCATTTAAGAAAACAAGTCTGTAATTCAACATTTATATTTACAAATAACAGAATTATCTATAAAATTCTATCTGGCTAGGCTGGCAGCCTTCACATTTCTCCCCCAAGAAGAACTCAAGCTAGTTTTTCAAGTGACCCGTGAGAAATGTTGCTTGAGAGGGTCAGGTCTATCTGAGTATACCTATCCCATTCCTTGTCTTGAGAGCCCATCTGTATTGGCATTGCTATTCCCACTGCAGTGCTGCACTGACATATCATATGCTTGCAACCCTAGGCTCCATCTTAGCAACTTGACATTTTGCTGGCTGGCTCTTTTTAACCAAACTAGGGAGTTGTGATCTGTCATAACACTGAAATTCCTTCCATATAGATAAGGCTGAAGTTTCTGCAATGCCCACACTATGGCTAGACATCCCTTTTCTATAGCTGCATAGCATTCCTCCCTGGGTTGGAGCCTACAACTGAGATAAACCACTGGGTGCTCTTCGCCCTCTGAAGAAATCTGGCTAAGTACAGCCTCCACCCTATGGTTTGAAGCATCCACCTGCACAATAAATTCTTTGCTGTAATCTGGACTGGCTAACAGAGGGGGTCCCCCCAAAGCTTCTTTAAGCATCTGGAATGCCTGCTCACATGCTGGGGTCCACACTACCTTATCTGTCCTGTTCTTCCTTGTCAGGTCTGTGAGGGGAGCAGCTATGGTACTATAACCGGGGACAAACTTTCTGCAGTACCCTGCTGTCCCTAAAAATGTCCTCACCTGCTTTTTAGTAACAGGTGCAGGCCATGCCTGAATGCCTTCCACTTTGGCAGGTTCTGGCCTTATCTTACCACTCCCCACTCTATGTCTTAGGTAGGAGACCTCTGCCATACCCACCTGACATTTGTTTGTCTTAATGGTCAACCCTGCCCTCTGTAGTCTGCCCAGCACCTCCCTGACATGCTGAAGTTGCTCTGGCCAAGAATGGCTGTAGATGGCAATATTATTTAAGTAAGCAAGTGAAAACTCTCCTGCTCCTGCTAGGATATGATCTACCTGCCTCTGGAAAGTCACTGTGGCATTCTTCATCCCAAAGTGCATCTTTGTGAACTCATACAAGCCAAAAGGAGTCGCAAAGGCTGACTTCTCTCTAGCACTGGGAGTCAAGGGCACCTGCCAGTAACCCTTGGTAAGATCAATGATTGTAAGATACTTAGCCCCACCCAGCTGTTCTAGGGCCTCGTCTGTTTTAAGCATGGGGTAAGCATCTGACTCTTTGTGACTATTTAATTTCCTGTAGTCCACACAGAACCTGGTGCTGCTATCCTTCTTTGGCACCAGCACCACTGTGGAGGCCCAGGGACTGTTGGAATCTTGAATCACCCCTAGTTCCAACATCTCCTGTACCTCCTCCCTCAGAGTCTGTTTGACTCTCTCAGGCACTCTATAAGGGGCCTGCCTAACAGGCCTTTGGGGTCCTGTATCCACCTGATGCTGCACCAGGTGAGTCCACCCTGTTTTTTCAGTGAACATGTCCCCAAATTCCTGCAACACTGCTCGGATTTCTAAAACCTGGGTAGGAGATTGATGCTTGGATATTGCTACCCCTCCCACTGAGGTCTCAGTTCAAGCCTCACTGAGGAGATCAGTCCCCAGATCTCCCTCAGACTCTTCCTGCAATCCACTGTAAATGCTCAACACAAGGGCCTCCCTATCATGGTAAGGTTTCATCATGTTAACATGGCACAGTTTGTGCCCCTGCCATCTGCTTAGTAGTTCCACCATGTAGTTAACATCACTTACCCTTTCTTGCCACCTTGTAGGGAGCCTCACAAGCTGCTTGCAGCTTGTTGTGTCTGACAGGAATGGGAAACATTACCTGCTGCCCCACAGCATACTCTCTAGCTCGAGCATTCCTGTCATACCACACCTTTTTCTGTTGTTGAGCTTCTGCCAGGTTCTCTTGGGTCAAGCCCATGAGTTCCCTGAGCCTTGTCCTGAGGTTTAGAACTATGCCACAACAGACTTCTTGTGGGACTCACACTCACCTTCCCACTAATCTCAAATTAAATCTAGAGGTCCACTCACCCTATGCCCATACAGCAACTCAAAGGGTGAAAAACCTGTGGATTTCTGGGGAACTTCTATGTAAGCAAACAATGGATGGGGCAAATATTTGTCCCAAACCGTCTTAAGCTGATCTGCAAATGCCCTTGGCATGGGCTTGATTGTAGAGTTTAACCTCTCAACAAGACCATTAGTCTGAGGATGGTAGGGGTGGTCTTCACATGCTTCGCCCCACAGGACTTCCACAGACAACCCAGCAGGTCTGACATGAAATTGGCACCTCTGTCAATCAGTATTTTGTTTGGGAAACCTACCCTGCTGAAAATCTCTAACAAAGCATTTGCCACCTTTTCTGCCTCAATAGAAGACAAAGTCACTGCCTCAGAGCATCGTGTAGCATAATCCACTACCACTAGGATATATTTGTTTCCTGTGGAACTTGGAGTACTCAGAGGACATCCATAGCTACCCTTTAAAATTTATTTATTTTTTATTTAACATTTGTTGACCAGGAAAGTCCGACTAGGTTCCACAGATCCTGTTTTCAGCGGAGGCCCGGAGAGAAATGCTCCAGAAGCATGTCTTTAGAATGTGGGAGGAAACCAGAGTACCCAGAGGAAACCCACGCGAATGCAGGGAGAACATGCAAACTCCTCACAGAAGGCACCCCAGCCAAGAATTGAACTGGAGAAGCTCTTGCTGTGAGGCGACAGCGTTAACCGCTGCACCGCCCATGAAATGGCTTCTCAATCACAGGCAAAGGCATCAAAGGAGAACTCACCTTGTCTCCTGGCTTGTCTACCTTTTGGTACTGCTCCCAGGTCCTGCAGTACCCTGTTACATCTCTGGAAATTCCAGTCTAATAGAAGTTCTGCATAATACTCCTCTTTGTATGTTTTATGCCCATATGACCTGCAAAGGGCATATCATGGGCTATGGCTAGAAGTGCCAGATGGTAGGCTCTAGGCACTACCAACTGCTGTACTCTCTCACCTTCTAGCCCTCCATCAGATGTTGACTCTCTGTATAGTATCCCTTTGTCCCAGTATACAGATTCCCCCTTTCCTTGAGAATCAGGTGCCTCCCTAGCTACCTTCCTCAGGCCTTGCAATGTAGGGTCTGAGAGCTGAGCTTTTCTCAGCTCTCTCCTTGTAACCCTTCCCAGCTTCCCTTCCACAGGATGTCTGGCATCCTCTGAGAGTGGTGCCTCACTGTCAGCCTGGGTATTGCTACTCACCTCTACCTTTGCAGTCAATCTGTTCATGGAACCATCAGTACCCCCAAGCAGCCGTGGCTCACCTTCAGTCACACTGCTACAGCGTAGCTCACTCCTTAAAGTAACCACCTCACCAGTCATGGCTACAAGTATGCAGTCTGTCTGGGTCTCTCCCAGGCTACCAGACCCACATGCTTGTCTCCTAGCCTGACTGCGTTTAACTGCATAAGCACATGGTAGGTACTGCCTCATCCAAATCCTTCCCTATCAGGACATCTGCAGGATGGTAGTTTAGCACCCCTGTTGTCTCAAGACCACCTACTATTGGCATTTTGTCTTACCCGCTTACTGGCTCCCTCACCTTTGGTTCCCCACCTTGCATCTGTAGAAACCTGTATGCACATGGCCCCGCTGGTTGCATTCAAAACATTTAACCATAACTCCTGGATGTGTACCTGGACTAGTGGCTTCCCGTGCTACTGGCAGATTCTGTTGTGGCAGTCTGTGCTGCCCACCATGGGTTCCTTTAGACCCATGAGCAGTACTGGGGTTCCACTTCCTGTGAAGGGCTGCCCTGCTTGCCAGGTATAGGTCTCCCTTCTTCCCCAGCTCATCTGAAGTAGCACATTGTCTATCAGCTAACCAGATCCTTATGTCCTCAGGCAAAGTGCTAAGGGCTTGTTTCCTCACCAAAAGGTCTGCCAGCCCTTCAAAAGTGGTGACCTGACATCCACTCACCCATCTATGGAAATAAGTGCTCAATTCAGCAACATATTCACACACACTTTCATCTGCCTTGCGTCTATGCTCATGAAACTTTTTCCTATACGTTTCAGGTGTTAGCTTGAAAAACTCTAATAGACAAATTTTTACAGCAGCATAATCAAAACATGCAATGTCAGACATTTTAGATAATACAGTTACAACTTTACCATGGAGTAAGGGGGTCAGGAACCATACCCAGAGCCCTTGGTCAACTTCATACTGTTTACATACCCTCTCAAACATATGAATGAAACTATCAAAATTATCCCCCTCTTTAAACTGCGGAAGAAAATTACTGACCTTTTGTGCTTCTGGGGTCCAGTTACTCCCTTCCCCATTACCTCCATGACTCTGGCGAAGAGTCAGCATCTCCTTCTCATGCTGCCTCTGACTCTCCTTTTCCTCAGCATGCAGACATAACAGTTTCTCATTCTCCTCAGCCTGCAAACATCACAGTCTTTCATTTGCTTCTATTTCCACACACTTGGCCTCCAACTCAAGTCTCTTTAGCTCCAGCTGGATTTTTATGTCCTCTGCAGAAAGGTTGAGCTGTCCATTCTTCGAGGGTATTATATCTCCACTGCCAGTCTGATTGTCCTCCTGGTTGCTGTTTTCTGATGTAGCTGTAACCAAGGCTGCAATCAGGTCTGCCTTAGTCAGGTTTCCATGCACCACTCCCCTAGCCTGGCACATCTCCACCAGCTGGCTCCTTGTCAGCTTTCCATACTCTTCTGCTGACATGCTGCCTGCTCACCCTGACTAACTAAGCTAACAAAAGAAATAAAACAATTGTGATCTGAGCTCTGAGTATTCACTGCATGGCTGATTTAGAGTACAAAACACCTTCCAAGCTCACTGTACACAAGGTACAGGGATTCACTCTACCCACACCACTACAAGCCAATTAGTATTTACCGTCTAATTAATATGTGATGTGGATATCCCACTGCTGCCAAACCACAAATGTGGTACCCGTGCCCTGGCCCAGCAATCAAGGAGCCTCAGTCCTCACCACTAACCCCAGAGAGGGCATCTCATATATGAGGAAAGGATAACAAATACACACAGTAAAGTGCAATTTCCCTTAAGAGCACACAGAGATCACAGTCAGTCCAGGGCTGGTTGCTCTCTTGCTCTCCAGGTCCCCAATAAGACTCCCCACTGGCACCTCTATAGGGTTCAGATCTCAGCCAGCTGGGCAAGCTAAAATCTCCAGTACCCTCTCTGTCCAACCAGTGCGTTGTGTCCCTGCCCAAGTAGCTGGCACACACACACTTTGAGATAAGAGTTTATACAACCACGCAGACACTTCTGGGGAAGGCTGGCACAGGTTCTCTAGTTGTGCCCCTTTTACCCAGACTATACAGTAGAAATCCCAGTCACCACCCAGCTAATATTTATCAGCTACTTAAAAGCCCTTAAAAGGATGTCCAATTATTACTGTGCAATATTATTATCCAATTGGTAGTATTACTAAACAGTCAAGGCTTATTAGAGTGACTTGGTACATGATCCTTATATACATGCAATGTACTCTTAGAGCTTAACTTACCTCTACACAAAACAGCCACAGTTGAAAGGGTTTAAAAATATTTAATAATAAATAATTAAAACCACAACACAATAATTTCTACTACACAGTGTCAGTCAAGAGTTCAAATATCACACAGAAATATTTAAAATAATTCAGTAGTACAGTTCTGACATCACAGAAAAACACTTAGTCTAATCTTTCTAGTTCCTGGCTATTTCTAAAATAACACACAAGTCTAGGATAATTTACATATGACCAAGACTGTGAGTTGGATGGTCAAGACAAAAATGCTTAATGCCTTCTGATTCTCTCTGTTTAAATTGCTATTTTCAGTCCTGATTCCCATTACATCATTCAACACTTTCCTGGTGTTCCCAGGCTAACAGATACTACATAATTGTTATCTTGCACCTGCAGGAAACTACAGCCATAAAAGACATTCCACATGTAAACTCTTGTAATTATTCCTTAAGTTAAAACAATAGGCAGGATGCTTCACTCCAGACTCATCGACTCCAAATTCTAACTTCAAAGGGACAGACATGAAATAACTTTAATTTCAAAGGACAGACAAGAAATGCTTGACTTAGCTTTCTTTACAGCAGAGGGCAATGTTGCTAAATTGTTTTAAGTTCAACATTTCACAGCATATTCTTTCATTTAAGAAAACAAGTCTGTAATTCAACATTTATATTTACGAATGACAGAATTATGTAAAAAATTCTATCTGGCTAGGCTGGCAACCTTCACAGAGCTCATCATTTTATGTATAAATAAAAGGATTTGATATAATTTTATGTATAAATAAAATGATATGATTTTAAATCTGAGCAGTGATTTTAAAAGGATTCAAGGGAATTTTCCTTTAAGTGCAATTCTGGTGCCTGTATTTCCTGCTTTCAGTGAGCCATTTGTTCCAAGTTTGCTTTTGGTGTTTTGAATTGTAACTAGATTTACTATATCTCAAAAAAAAAAATAAAAATAACCTCACAGTTATTATAAATGTTCCTCAGTCTAACTGATACTGCCCGATCATGGATGTTTCCCAGATGATTATTTGTGGTATTGTTTTATTTTCACATTGTTTATAGTATTGCCTTATATTTTTACATGATATGCATTTTTGTCTTTTTATCATATGTTTTGAATTACATTTTTTGCCAGCTTCTCAGAAGATGATTCTCAGTAGAAGATGATGAATTACCCATGTAAAATGTTGCATTGAAACCATCTATATTTGTAAAGCAAGAAGAATGTCTGACCACATTTCCTGAATTTTTGAATTGGATTCCATTTGAAGAATTGTTATGTTATAATGGATATATTATTATTGTTGTTATTATTATTATGTTTTGGTTATTTTTCATATAAAAGATAGACCTTCATACAAGTATCATATGTAGACTCATCCCTATTACTTCCAACACCACTTTACCCGAGGAATACCCCAAAGATACATACTCGACCCAATGTCATTTTCAATCTTTATTAACAAATTACCTTCAGTTCTCCCTAACCTTACTATCACTCTTATGCAGATGACATGGTTACTCTTTAATTCATTCACTCACATTCAACTATTCAAACTCAGTTTCAGTCTGACCTCCATTCCCTTAATTCTTGGCTTAACAACCATAAGCTAGTCCTAATTCCCTGCAAAACAAAAAGTATGATATTTGGAATCTCACAAAAGCTGAAAAAAAACCTCCTACAAATCTCAACATTGCAGATCTCAGTGGTTCCCCAGTTGAAACAACCATATCCTTTAAATACTTATTTTATGTCAAGTTCAGTCACTTAACTTCAAAAGGTGCATTGAAAACACCAGGAAAACAGTCAATTCCCTGTTATTCTGGTCCTGGAAAATATCTCACTTTCTCTCCAGACCATCTAGAGCTACAACTGGAAAAGGAATCCGCCTTGCTTATCTTGAATACGAGCTTTACATCAAAGCCACAACCTCTAAAAATTCATCCAGTCTACAGACCATTGAAAATAAAATCTGCTGTTTCTTTCAGTCCCCCCTCTCAGGAACACCATTGCATAACCTTCTCCAAAGCCAAATGTCTACTCCTAGGATCTCTTTCTTCAAACTACATCAACCAGGTATCTTCCTACCTCTTGCAGCTAAACTACATAATAAAACTACCACACTACAACCTTTGCAACCTCTCTCAATTAATTCAGTCACTCCAGACACTCCAAACCAAACTGCACTGTACTGACCATTCTTTCTCATGCTGTATTGCAGTAACAATATTTGGAGATTGTCACACTCTGGAGTACAGCCCTCTCCTTATGCTGTACTGCAGTGACAGTATCTGAGGGGTTGGCATGCTACAACATTCTCCTTATGCTGCACTGCAGTGGCAGTATCTGACAGTTGGCACACTCTGGAGTGCAGCCCTCTCCTTATGCTGTACTGCAGTGACAGTATCTGATGGGTTGGCACACTCTGGAGTACAGCATTCTCCTTATGCTGTACTGCAGTGACAATATCTGAGGGTTGGCACACTCTAGAGTACAGCACTCGCCTTATGCTGTAGCGCAGTGACAGTATCTGAGGGTTGGCACACTCTAGAGTACTGTACTCTCTTTATGCTGTACTGCAGTGACAGTATCTGAGGGTTGGCGCACTCTGGAGTACAGCCCTCTCCTTATGCTCTATTGCAGTGACAGTATCTGAGGGCTGGCACACTCTGCAGTAGAACACTCTACTTATGCTCTACTGCAGTGACAGTAAATGAGGGTTGGCATGCTCTGGAGTACATCCCTCTCCTTATGCTGTACTGCAGTGACAGTATTAAAAAAATGAATCCATCTCTCTAGTATGATCAGAGTAGAACTCACAGCCCTCTGCACTAAAGGCAAATTTACTATCTGTTGATCTACTGAGATTGTATTTTAAAATATCTGAACTAGGTAATGCTTTTCAGCATTACACAGTTTCTATATTCTGTGATTTGGCTATTCATTTGGAAGTTAAATAAGTAAAATTAAAACCTAGTTTCTGAAAAACCTTGTGCAATGTCTTAAGTTTCACACGTGTAAAAAAAAAAGAAAGAAAGAATAAAAATTGTTCATCAGAACCTACAAAAAGAGAGAGAGGCATTCCTCTGGAGTTACACGTTTTGATAGAGCTTGGCTCTTTGTGTTGTGTTAGGATGTGCACATTTGAATAACAAGTTTCATAAGTTAGAATAATAATATCATGTTGCAAATGGTTGTTTGGTTTACGTAGGGATGGGCTCTTCATTTTTATAGATAATATCATACTTTAGAGCATAGTGCCTTTTTTAGGCAAGGCTCAAATTCTAAACCTACCACCCTAGAAAACAAAAATGGGAAGAAACTGAGGGTAATGCTGCTCAATGCCAGAAGTCTAAATCTCAAAATGCACTTTCGAGGCCCTTCTCAGTATGGAGAACATCGATGTCTGTGCTGTAACTGAAACCTGGTTCAAGGCTCCTGAGAGCACCCCGGCACTATTAGGTTTTACCTCATATCATGCGTTCCGGCCCCAAAACCCGGACCACACCACAAAAGGAGGGTGTATCCATATTCATAAAGGATACCCACACCTCCAGGTGGCTGACAACATCTAAGCTTCAGAAACCATCCAGGTGCAACTGCTCTACAAATTGTAGCATGCTACAGGCCACCCTCTCAAACTCAGGAACCCCACACAGCCTTCCTGAAGACACTGGAGGGTATAAATGTATCTCCAAACACCATCATATTGGGTGACTTCAACTACCGAATATAGACTGGGAACATTACTCAAGCCCTAACTTTCTAGCCCAACGGTTCCTGGAGTTCATAAATTCAAATGCCATGGAACAGCTAGTCACTGTTCCCACGAGAGGAGAAAATATACTAGATCTCATTGTCACAAACATGGGGACAAAATGCTCCACACAAGTATATCCCTCATTGGTGAGATCTGATCATAAACTAATCTCACTGGAAATCCACACTGCCGCCACACCCCCAACAAAAAGACCATAGTGAAGAACTTCTAAAGCAAACTTCACACTACTCAAGACTGGTGTGGTATCCTTCAAGGCCCCTGAGCCAGAGGAAACCACAACCTAAGCCCTTACAAATGCCTTCTATGAACACCTCCAGGACTGCATGGATCAGGCAATCCCAAATAAAACCAAGACGCTTTCCACAAAGGGCAAACATTCAGTCTGGTGGACCCCAGCCATTAACAAACTTTACAATAAGAGGAGAAAGCTATTACATGATAGAACAAAATCCATAAAAGGGAAGTCACCCCTGATCATTATTAGTAAAAGCACTCATAAAATCAACTAAGGCCAATTTTGAGAAAATTGCCATGGATTCAAAGGACAATCATAAGGCCTTTTTCAGCTATGTTAGGAACCTGGGTGGAAACTCCCAGATATGCTCAGAATTAGTCCAAAATGATACAAAAATCACTGAACCCACAGACATTGCCAACATACTGGCAGACAGGTTCAGTGCAAACTTCACCCCTCCCCCTAAAGGAGATAACTATCCCAGCAGTGTAGCCTCCCGGACATCTCAAATGGGTGAAAGCTGCTCTCCTAAAAACACAGCATCAATGGGACCAGATGGTGTCTGTGTGCTACATGAGCTAAATGAGGAATTAACCCCCGCACATAAGGCAGCTGTTTAATCTCAGCCTTACCAAAAGGACGGCCCAAGGAGTGGTGTGTACGGCAACTGTGGGGTCCCACTCCACAAAGGCGCCTCTACGGACCCTGGTAATTACGCCCCATAAGCTTAACAAGTCTAGTCTGCAAAGCTATGGAGAGGATCATAATGGAGCTCATAAACAAAGATATAGGGACTTGCAGACATTGGACCCGACCCAGTTTGGCTTTGTCAAGGGAAGATCATGCCTTTTGAACTTGGTCGACTTCTTGAAACAGTCACCAAGGCCATTGATGAGGAAAGGCAGTCCATACAGCCTACCTTGACCTTGCAAAAGCTCGACACAATACCCCACTGGTATTGTAGAAAAACTTACCAGCTTAAATGTAAACCCATATGTCACAAGATGGGTTGCAAACTGGCTTAAGGACAGAACCCACAGGGTTAGAGTTGCTGGCGCTGTGTCAGACTCAGTGGTGTCCCACAGGGCTCGGTCCTTGGCCCCTATTGTTTGGCATCTACTTCTCAGAAGTACAGGCCAGCATGGGAGGACTTTGGCTGACAAAGTTTGCAGACGACTGCAAACTGGGCCATAGTGGAAAGTGCATCGGACACGGATATCCTTCAGAAGGGACTCACGGAAACAGATAGCTGGTGCCAGAGCCATGGCCTGAAGTTAAACGCACAAAATGTATAGTCATATTCTCGGGAAAACAAGGTAACCCCAAGCTACCATATAGCTGGCAATCCACTAAGCACAGCAGAGGTTATCAGGGACCTGGGGACCCAGGTTGACCGTGGCCTTTCTTTGACACTCACATTGCTAAAGTGGTTAGAAAGACCTTCTACATTGCCCACCTGATCATGAAGGGATTCACATCCGGATCTAGTGAGGTCATTGTTCCCCTGTACTCTTCACTTATCAGACCAATAATCGAGTACAATGCCCCATTCGGGATGTATCTCACCCGACATCTGCAGCAATTGGAGAGACCCCAAAGTTCCTCACCAAAAGGATAAAGGGACTCCAAAATCTGTCATATGCTGCCAGATTGAAGAAACTCCAGCTCTATTCAGTCACATACCGTCTGCTCAGAGGTGACATGTGCCTGACATACAAGGCCATGTCCAACCCGGAATTAATGGACATGCTCCACCTCAAAAATCCAAATCCACCAAAACCACTAGAGCAAGCGACTTAAACCTTAGCACGGATATAAATAGGATGTGCTGGAGGGATAGATTTATCACTCAGAGACTCCCTATGCTGTGGAATAAAATCCCGTCCATGTGAGGCAGAGCACCTCGCTGACTCTGTTCAAGAGAAATCTAGACCTGTGGATGGGAGATCGTAGGTTTACCCCTGAATCATCTCTGTGTCACTGCTGGACAGAGGCACAACAAACTAATGGGCACAGTATTTTTTCATATATGGTAAGCCACAAAATTTGGGCTAGGCTTATAAATGCCTTAGAGCAGATAGCCTAGTATAAACCTATGAACCTATGAACCTATGAGTAATGCAGAAAACTCACCTATCAATATATTAGGAATACCACAAGTCATAAATGGTACAGTAGTATTATTTGGCATTAGCCAAACAGAAAAAAATGTGTGCAACTGCGTATGTCAGGAATACTATTTCTGCTGCTTACAATAGATGTGGTTTATTAAACTGTAGCTCCTCTTGCACAACTGAAGTCACTCAGCTTTTAAAACCTGCTTTAAACAGCTAAGTTCAAAAGGCAACTGTTTTGGTGGCAAAAGATTCATTGCTGTTTTCCTGGCTTGCATTTTCATAACTGGTATACAAGGTGACACAGAGATCTAAAGAGAGTACATTACTTGTATACTTGGCTGCAAGTTTCTTTTTTACCTGCAGTAAACACTCATTATAACCTTTTACTAATGGATTATGAGAAATCATAACACTATGTAGTGGGAGTCCCTTGCACTCGCTACAGTTACAAATAATACCACAAGTGTAGAGAATGCGAGGAGTGGAACTATACTTTAGATGTACATTTGGGATCAGCAACAGATATGCCACTGTAGTTACTGCTGGAAAATGAAAACCAGCAAATTCAACAGCCCGTGACTATGAACATTCATCAGCCCAATTAACAAATGGTGATGTGGGAGACGTTTGTCTAGGACATAGGTGGTTTAGAAACTGGGAAACATATAGTTCTTTTGAAGGTGTATTTATCATTTCCATTAACATTATGCAAACAAAAAAAAAAAACTTTGCTGTGCTCCAAGTTCGAAGGTTGTCACAATACTTTGTGTTTGCACAACTTCAGGGAAAAGGGAAAATTTCCTTCCCTTGAGGCTGAACAATCCTCTGATAAATTCATACACTTTTCTCATGCAAGAGTGAAAGTATTTGAGTCAGGTAAAAGGGATGGGTGACTAATAGAATACACAGATGATACTTGTGAAATGACTAAAAATAAAATATGTTTTGTATTATTGGGAACATTATAGATTTTGTTTACATGATGAGATTTTCAAATCAACCAGGAAAATGTTCACTTGTGTAACTAGGAAATATATTTTGTAGCCAAAGATACTGATACAGAAAGAAAAATCAGTTTGAACAGATAGGATGAAGGTAGCTGTAAAAATGCCCAGGCCAATAAGAAAACTGAATTAAATTTATGTGCATGTTAAATTTCATTACAAAAATCTATTCTAGGGTTTTCAGAGGTGACAAAACCAATTTATGGCAAATTAAGACAGGATCATCTCTAAGAGTACTCTGAAGCTGATAATGAGTGGTTCTGAAAGTTTATGGGAGATCATACTCTGGAAAAGTATTTCCTTGTAAAAACTGTGAATGCATGGAATGGAATGCAATGACAGCATTTCTGAGTAAAAAAGAAATCGTGGAGTGATGTAATATGTGGTTAGTATTAGAGAAATTTGAATAATTTTGAGAAATACATATTATGTGTGAAAGAGAAGTGCAGACAAAAAGCATACACTCTATGCAGTGAAAGCATTGGTAGGATTCAGAAAAGGAGAACACCACATTCACCCATTATTTGTCTGCAGAAAGCAAATATCCACTCTCTATTCAGAGCAACAGTAGCATTTTTTTGTATGAGACAAAAATGTGAATTTCTGCATATGCTATTAAGCGTCCAAAAGTCTCTTAGTTGGCACCTATGGAGTGTAATAATGTGAAGAGAGAGAGCTGCAGATAAACTCCTTTTAGGGGACATGACACGGACGAATCACAAAAAAGTTTCAATAGGGAGTTTTAGGAAATAGGTAAAAGGAAAACTCTACTCAGGGGCAGCAAATGTTACTCAAAAGACACTTGTTGTGATTCATCTAAACTGAGTGTAATCTGCGTAATTGACAGAACTAAAAGTTATTAATTATGGTTTGAAATGTACACAGACCAAGACATTACGGCTGGTCTGCCCAACCTCTTTGTCATTATTTAGATCAATTGGAAGGTAACTATCACTAGTTAGGTGATAATAAGATTGTGAATTATTAACATGGGGTTAGTCAGGTTCACGCTTTAATTTCTGCTACCATGAACAGAGTACAGTTGATAATAAATAAAACATATTTCAAAGGTATTATCTAATGTATGAAAAAGAGAGATGATTTAGTGTAACAATGATGTGTTGCAGAAACTAGAAATTGCATTTTCTGTGCTATTCTGTTAATCTGTTGTGCATACATAGGTTCATAGGCTGGTACTAGGCTATCGGCCCTAAGGCCTATACAAGCCTAGCCATAACAATTCCCTAGATATTTCTTCCCACAATATTTACTTCCCTGGACCCCTGTCTAGCAGGGCGACTGACATGATACCCGGGGTGAATTTTCTATCTCCCATCCAATTGTCAAGGTTCCTTTTGAAGAGGGCCAAGGAGGCATTCTGCTTGACATGTATGGGCAGTCTATTCCAGAGTATGGGGAGTCACTGGGTCAGGAACCTCTCCCTCCAGTATGTTTTGTTCATTGTGATGACAAGGTTTAGATCCCTGGAGCATGTGGCTCTGAGGAATTGGGATTTCTTTAAGTGTAGCATGTCCAACAGCTCAGGGTTTGACATGACCTTGTATGTTAGGCAGAGATCGCCTCTGAGTAGCCGATATGCCACAGAGTGTAGCTGGAGTCTTTTTTAGATGGTCAGCATAGGGCATCTGCTTTAGGCCTGTGATTCTTTTAGTGAGGTATTTCTGCGGCCTTTCCAGCTGTTGCAGATGTCTTGTAAGGTACATACCAAACGGAGCGTTGTACTCTATAATGGGTCTAATGAGGGATGAGTACAGTGGGACAATGACCTCCTTTTTTCTGGATGAAAAGCCCTTAGTGATGGGGTGTGCCACATAGAAGGATTTCCTGACTGTTGTGGCAATGTGGTTATTGAAGGTGAGACCACTGTCCACCTGTGTCCCTAAGTCTCTCATCACACTTTCGGTGTTTAGTGTACTGCCACCTATGTGGTAATTCATGGGTATATGATTTTTCCCAAAGGGGATAACTATACATTTCTTGGCATTAAGCTTGAGCCCATGGCTCTGGCACCAAGCATCTGTTTCTGTAAGGCCCTTTTGTAGAATATCCACATCATTTGGGGATTCAATAATGGCTCCCAGTTTGCAGTCATCTGTGAACTTTGTTAGCCATAGTCTCTTAGTCTTGGCCTGTACTTCAGAGAAGTAGATGCCAAACAAGAGCGGTCCCAGGACTGAACCCTGAGGTACTCCACTTGTCACTTGTCTGGAGCTGGATTTGGAGTCTGCTACTTTTACAGTCTAAGTTCTGTCCATAAGCCAGTTGGCAACCCATCAAGTGATGTAGGGATTTATGCCCAGCTTAGTAAGTTTATCTATGATTCCAGAGTGGGGGATGGTGTCGAAGGCCTAGGCTGTGTGGACCGCCTTACCCTCATCCACAGCTCTGTAGACTGATTCAAAGAAGTCAATCAGGTTCAGAAGACAAGATCGGCCCTTCACAAACCCAAACTGGGTGGGGTCCAGTGTTTGAAGGTTGCCAATCTCTTTGTTTATATGTTCCATGATAATGCGTTCCATGCCCATGCAGATCGGGCTCATCAGACTGATGGGACAGTAGTTCCTGGGATCCAAGATGGATCCCCTCTTGTGGAGTGGGATAACTGTAGTTGTTAGCCACTCAGTGGGCACGAAGCCTGAGGTGAGGCTATGATTAAACATGACACTTAGGTGAGGTGCCAGTTCATTTTGTAGTTCATGTAGTACACAGCCTGGGATGTCATCTGATCCCATGGATGCTGTATTCTTAGCTTTGGAAAGTGCAGTTTCTACCTGTGTGACCATGATTACTGGAATTTGGCAATCTTTTGGTATTGACATGGGCCCTTTAGGGGGTGAGAGGGGGTGAAGTTGGCACTAAATTAATGTGCCAGGATATTGGCAATATCCTTGAGATCAGTATGTTTAATGCCATTCTGTTGTAGCTCAGAGCAGATCTGAGCATTGCCATTTAGATTCTCGATATAACTATAGAATGTCTTGTGGTTGTCTTTGGAATCTTTGGCAATTTTATTTTCGTAACTAGCTTTGGAGGATTTTATGAGGGATCTCAGCTTCTTACTGAGGCTGGTAAGGGAGTTTTTTGCATCCTGGGATTTTCCTCTTTTCTGCAACAGTTTCTTCCTTCTGCTGTATAGTTTGTTTATGGCAGGGGACCACCAGATTGGCTTCCTTTTTTTGGAGGAGAGCATCTTGGTTCTATTTGGGATGGCACGATTCATGCACGAGTGGATGTGCTCGTACAGTGCCTTAGTGTATGATTCAGCAGTCGAACTTTCAGATCCTGTCTGCATGGGTGTCATGAAATTTGCCACTTCTGACTTGAGTAGCATGAAGTTGGCTTTGGAGAAGTTTTTTATGGAGGTTTCCTTACTGGGGGTGGGGGTGGGATGTGGATGTCAAGGGTGATTTGCTTATGGTCAGACCTGACCAATGAGCAGGTGACCACTGGTGTGGAGCATCTATCTCCCATGTTGGTATTGACAAGGTCTAGGATATTGGAGCCCCTGGTGGGACTATGAATTAGTTGATCCAGGGCGTTGGAATTTATGACTTCCAAGAACCGTTGGGAAAAGGTGTTGGTACCCGAGTAGTTTTCCCAGTTAATGGCAGGGTAGTTTAAATCACCCCAGTATTAGGGTGTTTGGTTGTATCTTAATATTTTCCAGTATATTTAGAAAGGTGTAGTGAGAATCTTGGGGCATGATGGGGGATCTGTAGCAAACTACAGTTTGGATTGCAGTCTTACCTAGTGTTAGTTGCACCTGGAGAATTTCAGATGCATTGTGTTGGGCAACTAGTCTCAAGGTGTGAATATCCTTGGTGAATATGGACACTCCTCCACCTTTAGTGTTTCGGTCTTGGTTTGGTGGCTGAAAAGTGTGGTAAGAGTTGTAGCCTGGTATTGCAGGGGTGCTCTCTGGAGCCTTGAACCAGGTCTCAGTTACTGCACAGATATCGATGTTCTCCATTTTTAGGAGTGCCTTGAGAGAGTGCATTTTGAGGTTTAGACTTCTAGCATTGAGTAGCATTACCTTCAGATTTTGCATGCTTGTATCTGTTATGGTGGTGGTTTTGTCCTTTGAACCTTGCCTAAAAAAGGCACTATAGGGGTGGCAAGAGCTTTAGCCAGTAACCTGAATCCCAGGGGTTACAGGTGCAGACCATCTCTGGCAAAGCATTGTGGTTTGTCGATCACGTCTTCCCAGGCAGACAGATACTGGATCCCCTTTGAATGACACCAGATGCTTAGCCAATTGTTGAAGTCAATCATTTTGTCCTTATACTGTGTTATCATTCTGGGTGAACGCAGGATGCTCTTCAGGGCTAGGGTTGTACCTGCCTGTGCCACATGATCCGAGAGCTCTTCCATGTCTCTTTTCATGTAGTCCAGGGAGGTACGTCTCAATTCATTCTCTCCAACATGGACAATGACAGAGTAGTATTTGTACTTGTTGTGGACTTGAGTGCATGGATTATGTGGCAGATCCTGGCACCCGACAGGCAGCTGACTGTAATTTTTTCCTTGTTCAACCTGGTGAGTGGGACATCAGTGTGCCTGATTATGGAGTCACCTATGATTAAGGTGCTGGGTACATTGTCTTGCTTTAGGGGCTGTTGTTGGGTGGCACACTGGTGTTGTGAGCTATGTGTCACTTTTAGTTGTGACTGGTGTTTGTTTGCATTTCAGCTTTGGAGATCTTTGTTGCTTGGTCAGGTTAACATTAAGGGCTTCCGCATATGTGGGTTTAGTGTTATTATGTGTGGGTGTTGATGGTGTGGGTTTTGAAGGGCTATGTGTTGCTTGAGGTGTAGTGCAGGTGTTAACCTTTTCCTCTTGACTGTCTAGCACAATCTTGGCTGGAAAGAGCTTTGCTTCCAGTTTGGCTATGTAAGTGCATCTCTCACAGGTTGTAGTGTTGGGTGGTAGGAGGAGAGGGTTGTCTGTGTACATGAGG
>NC_056725.1:1034853129-1034888129 GCF_019279795.1 Protopterus annectens
TTATTTATTTTATTTTATTTTATTTTACATTTGTTGACCGGGATAATCCGACTGGATACACATGTACAAATATCAGGTGTTTGCATGAGAGCATTGAAAGCCAAAGAATGTCTACCATGGAGTTCCAGACTTTTGCTACTACTGCTGAAGGTGATAGCGCTGAAGCCCATCACTCATGATAGTGACTTTATGCCATACTTAGTGACCTTTGAAAGGATTACCAGTCAGGAAAGATATAAGTATTCCTCCTGGCCATGCCATTTATCAGCAGATTTCATGGGGGAACCCCTCACCATATGTATCTATATCTATATCCGTATATATATATATATATATATATATATATATATATATATATATATATATATATATATGTATGTATGTATGTATATATGCATCTATATGGCTCTACTTCATACAGTTGACTTACCATTTTGTCGACTTTCACATGATCGAGATGACATTGTTAAAAGTTTAAAATAACAAACACACAGAACATCATATTTTCCCTCCAGGAAACTAACCATTTGACCACCAACAACTAAAATAGAAATGTAACCAAATTAAGCACACCAAAGTGGGGGGGCACCCCTCCTAACTAAATATAGTAACTCGGGGATCGCAGTACAGTGGAGAAAAGGGCAAAGTTCACCATGGTGACCAAGTGGTCAGTTTCATGGAGGTAAAATACGATGTTCTGGGTGTTCGTTATTTTAATCCTCCTTTATCCTCTGTGATAATATTTCTTACTATTTTGCAGTATGATACACCTGATATACTAAACCACTGTTTAGGCATTCTTGTATCATAGTTCTGATTCATAGACTATTTTTTCTTCTCATTATGTCCTTTTCTTCCTGATATTTAATTTATTATTAACATTGTTCCCTATATACAGTATATATATTATTATTTAATAGATGAAGGGTATGTGCAGCTTATACAAACACATTTGAATAGCATTGATTCTGACTGACTTTCCTACAGGAAAAGATGTAACCTATTTAACTATTTAAATATGAAAGAGGACATTAATGCACAGGATTAAGGTTATGAACTGCATCTTGTAGTCCGGGGTTTTGCTTCAACCTCTGTTTATTTATTGTATTACTCTGAGCACACAGAGTTTAGGCAGATAATAGTTGCCCAAATTGGGGGTACACTTGGATCAGGGAGCAAACCACTTAAAGTTGCAGTGCTCCTGACTTGAGCCAGAAATGGGACCATGTGAAGCGGAGTTCTTCCCCAGTTAATAAATGTAAGTAAATAATTGATTTATTTGCTATTCAGGATAGCGGGCTGGCCTGGAAACTCTTTTCAGTCACACCAAGGGGCAAAGATAAACATGTCATCTCAGAAGATCATTAAGTCAGTTTTCCACTATGTCTAATGGTTCTGATATCAATAGACATATATATATATATATATATATGTGGTTTTATGTTAGGCTAGGTAGTTAGGTGGAGTTAGGTAGGGTTAGAGTTAGGCATGTATGCAGATATTAGTGTCTTTATAGTGACATATTAGCATTATTTGTGTTTTCTTTGGTCTTTCATCAGGATTTTGAGTCAGTCTATAGTTTTCAGGATTTTGATTTTCAGGCTTATAGTGTTTCAGGCTTCTGATAGGGAACCATATATATATATATATATATATATATATATATATATATATATATATATATATATATATATATATATATATATATTAGATATAGATATAGATAGATATAGATATAAAAACTTATCATTTCAGAAATACATTTCATGTGGACTTCCTGTCAGAGCAGAGGGCCTATTCTCCTATATAGCTATCTGTTGAGGCTACTTGCTTGAATAGCAAATAAATTAATTGCTTATTCGTCTGCATTTGTTAATTAGGGTAGAACACTGATGCATGTGCACATTTTTCAGGTCCAGGCAAGGATCTCTGTCTTTTTAAGCGGTTTCTCTGCTTTTGATAAATGAGGTAGGCCACTGATATGCATGCACATTTTTTTCAAGTGCATGCTGGGATTATTATCCCTTTAAGTGGTTTGCCCAGTGATTCAAGTGCACCCACAGAATTGTGAACCTTTATCTGCCTAGAGTCTGCGTTTTATGAGAGCTCCTTTTATTGATTACAAAGTGCATATTTCCTGCTTAAACTCTTGCTTTTGTTGTAAAAGAATTACAGTTTCTGCATTTCTGCAGTCCACATATGCACTGAGTTTTCATACCAAAAATATGAAGAAAAAAATCCACTCAACTAAGCCTTTTGGATGGAGCTGAGTTGTCACATGGTCAAGCTTACACTCTGAACACACTGAACTACTTATTGTGATATGCTATGCACCCGGAAACAGATAAATATTTAAAAGCTAAGGAGGACACTAGATTTGAACAACTTATGATTGAATTTAATAAGATTAAGTCTACCTTGATTGCTAATATTGCTTATTCAGTTAAAAGCCTGGACAATGTAGGACAACTTTGTCTGCATGTTTAGATCAGTTACTGCAGTTAGAGGGAGTATTTAAGGACATTCCAGAAAGGATGTCTTCTTCAGAAGTGAAGACAACATTTTGGGAGAAAATTAATATACACTGAAAAGAGAAAGATGCAGACATCTGCAGTTTACTGGTAACCTTGAATGGGAGGAGGGTACTAGATTTGTGGAATGCAGGCAGTGAACAATCAAATTCTGTTTTCTACATCATGTAGAGCTAAATGTAAAGCTGCTAAGGGGATCAGTGACATATTATACACCTGGACATGCAGTAGCAAAAATTAGCCAGGTCCAGCAAAATTGTGACGACAAAGTGAATTTGGGTAATGTACCTAAAGAAGAAGAAACATCTACAGATTGTAGGCAATATGCAGTAGAAAATATAGCTGGATCCTTTTCCTCTTGTTCAAAAAATAATGATGGAGCGGCAGAGTGCTGCATTTGGTCAAAGTAAAAAAGAAGTTGAATGATTGACTGGAGAGTTAAGACATCTCATGTAACCACTCCTTTTTTATCGATTCCTCTGCTCCAGTTATCTCTTTTTTATCAAAAGTCTACTGTTTTATATAAGAAACTGATCTTTAGCTAGTTTTATTATGCAGGTTTGGACTTTTACACATATTGCATTGAATGTGATTCATTAACAGTGTTTAATCTTGAGGGGTTATTTTTATTACGTGCACCTGAATTTGTATTATTATATTAGACTTTGAATGATGGAGATAGTTAACCTCACTTGCTGTGAAGCAAAGAAAGTCAAATCGCCAACAGACATGATAGCATCTCATGCATACCTCTTAACTGTCCGGAATTTCAAAGAATGTCCACATTTTTTATTCATATTTTGGCCGTTTTTTCATAAAATTGTGGTTTTCTGGCAAATCACTGATAAATCATTGAGGACTGAAGTCAGAAAATAATGGCAGACATTTGAGTTTCAGAGTTCATATCCTTCAGAAATGTCATGTTAATGCAAAACCTGTTAGTCTTATCAACTTTCTAAGATTGTAACAGCAATATTTAAAAAGTGCCCCTATTTTTGGGCCTTTGTCCTGCCATTATTCCATTATTTGTGACTTTGCCCAGATTTCTTGCTGTATGAGGTTGAGAGGTATTCTCACATGTAAACCCATCTGTTTGTTACTATTCTTCAGAAATCTCTTCTAAGTTAGAAATTGTAATGTTGTTTACAAAATAGATTTCCATTATGATTTTGAATTTCTGTTGGTTATGGTTCATTGACTTAGACATTTACAGGAACTACACTGAACTTGGTCTAAAAAATCTTAATCTTGAAGCAATGGTTAATGCATGTGTTTGAGTTTATGCTGAACTTTCTTATCGCTGTACTAAATATTAGCAAGATAATTACATCAAACAGCATGATGCCAGGATTAACCAGGAAACTTAAAAATGAGTATATGTTGTTGGCACCAGCTGTCTGGAAGGGTGGATAGGACATTAGAATGAGTGGGGAAGATTTCCATTCCTTTAAAGAAGCCAGACAGTATTTTTTTTTCTTTATTGGTAAATTGTGGTAAGAGAAGAATGGACTGGCTGTTAATTGCATTGATACAATGCAGAGACTAAACATGAAAAGGTGCTGGACTTTTATGCAACAATTTGGTTAATAAGGCAGTCTGGATTTATTGCTAGGCTGGAAAATGTACCATCAGCAGCACTGCAGCAGCTGAAATGTTGTAATATTTTACTTTATACTTTGGCATTTTTTACTCTTTGTATGCCTGGATCAGTTCATAAATAGATAAGTTATTGATCTACCCTATATCTGGAATCTGCCTTTTAATGTTTAAAGACTGGGAATAGGGAAGGGGAGGAAGATAAACTGGGAAATATTTATGTCTGTTGAGAGTTAACATTTTTCTCTCCATTATGCAGCTCTTGCAGTTACATAACGATATCCCCAACTTCTGCCCTTATAGAGGCAATTTGTCTAGTATGTGGGAGCTGCCAAATTCATTAATGCCTACAGTAAGTGTACACTAACTGCACACGATCTGTACTCAGGAACATCCCTACCACATTTATTGTGCATTTCAGCCACTCAGAAATGTTACACTAAGTGTACATGTAGTCTATACTTTGTGGCAAACTTTATGAATCCCCTTCAACATTTAAAGCTGCAAGAAAATCAATAAGAAAACTAAAATTAGGAGGAAGAAGGTGTGAGCCATGCTTGTGGTGTCTGTTCACTCAGAACAGTGTACACTTAGAGTACACTTACTACAGACATTAATGAATTCCAGGGATTATTTAAAGACTGGTTTTATAAATGTTTTCAGCAGATATTTTACTTCTTATTTTATGATTGAGATTTGGATTGCTTTAAGGTTCAACTTCAGTAAAGGAATGTTTACTATGAGGTTTAAGGAACTGTTTGTTAATGTATTAGTTTTAAACACAAAAGGCTTGGTGCAACCTTTCAGTCTGCAAAATCAGTTAGTATATGGAGAATAGAAATATTAAGCATGAATATATTACTAAATAGGTTATTAAATTATGGCCAGACAATGATTTCTTCATGAGAAAATATATACTACATGTATATTATTTATGTATTCTGTAATATCTTGAAATGTTAATGGGCTTTCTAACCCAGTCAAAAGAGCCACATCTTTTGTATAAATACATAAGTTTAAGCCCCATTTTTATTGCTGTGAGAATCATATATTTCATGTACTGCACATTTGAATTTAAGCAAATTTGGTTACCATTCAGTTTGTTTTGCTTTATATCCTTTGAGTGGACATAGATGTATAGTTACAATGATAATACAAGATGCCCCTTTTGAGCTGATAGAACAAGTAATCAGTACAGATTGTAGATGTTTAACAGAAAAAGTAGGTTAGAAGATTCAGTATGCACAACGGAAAATCTTAAACGGAGATGATAAAGTTGTATAAAGAGTAGAGTGTCAATGAGGGTAGACTGGCAATATGAATGGGTAAGTGAAATATGTTTTTTGCCTCAGATGAAGTACATTTGGGTTGCTCATGTAAATAAGATACTGGCAGTAGGGGAATTCATATTCTTATTCATATCAATGTATATATGAGTGTGTGTGTGTGTGTGTGTGTGTGTGTGTGTGTGTGTGTGTGTATATATATATATATATATATATATATAGAGAGAGAGAGAGAGAGAGAGAATGATGGATATGCACGTGATATCAACCACAATCTGTGCATACTGGTTTTTCATACTGGTTTAGGTCATACTGTAGAAATGACACAATATTAGTGGCAAAAGAATATAGCTATTTGATGGATAGAGTGGACAACTTCTTAACAGTATTCTAAAATCATGAGCCTTTACCTTTGTACATTTTAACCAGTTCTAGACAGACTCCTTAATGAAGGAATTTAATTAGAAGAAATACAACAGCTGATAGCTAAATTAGGTAAAGGGAAATTCCTTGTCCCTGGTGGTTTGCCTATAGAGATATATTTAGAATACATATTATTTTGAATAATTTCACAGTCACGGTTAATTATGTTCTTATTTAACTGACTGACTAACACCAAGCCTGAAAGTAGGAAAACTGCTGTCATTTTGAAAGCTCTTAAAGTCCTTTTTCAGCCTGCCTCATGCCACCCAATATTTATTCCCAATCATGGTAATAAACTTTTTACTGCTTTTTTAACTAAAAAATGAAATAAAAAATAAAAATTAAAAAATAAATTGGCAGAATATTTCCCCTTTCGACTGACTTAGACCAAATAGGATTCACACGTGCTAAAACCATGTGTGATAATTTGAGAGACAATTGCTTATTAATGTAAGACACCACTATAATGAAACATAATTAATATCAAACCTTGATGCTGAAAAAGCACTTGGCAGGGTAGGCTAGCAGTATCTTTTTCAACTATTATTGTATGTTGAAATTTCTTGGGGGAGTTATTAAATTTCTTTGGTCAGTATATCAAGGGTCTACGATAGGAATAAAGATGGAAGATAAACTTTTTCAGTGAATTAATCTAAGAAGCTGTACAGGACAAGGATGTCTACTCTTTCTACTTTTGAAACCCTTGGCAAGCAGTAACCAAAGACAGGTGTTCAAATATCTAAAAAAAAACATTGAAACCACATAGATCATAATCCAACAATTCCCATTGCCAAAAATAAGCTGGCAAGCCACCTGCCAAATAGTCAAAAATGCCTTAAATCCTTCTAATCAAAAAGTTCAGAGGACGACGTGGTGCAAAATGAAGAGGCAAAATAAGTTGTAAAAAACAGCAAAATTTATTCCACAAATGTAACAACCATTAAGCACTTTTGTCCTCTCATAAACTGGATTTCGTCAGAAATAAATTACAGGCATAGAAATTCCTATTTAAATAGCAGTCTCTTAAAGCTGTACACCCTCTCAATAATAAAATCATTTTACATCTAGTGCAGTACTTCAGTAATAAATAAACTCGTTACAATTAAGCTGGTCTTAACTGGAGCACAGCACTTACAGATATATTATCATTTAATCCAGTGGTGGTGTGGGCACTGACTCTAAACTGCCATAAATAATGTAAAATTAATAATATCTGAAATACAAGATCTGGAACTGGCTACACAGAACATGAGTCTAAGACAGAAGAATGTAGGAAAATAGACTCCTTAGATTATGAAAATGACTTTGTAGTATAAAATCGGTGGTCTTTTTCTAAAGCTGTTGAGCTTCCCGATATATTTACTCATTCATATGATCATAGGAGTTTACTAGGCTATTGGCCCTGAGGCCCTTACAATTCTAGCCAAGAGTTTGGCCCATGTTTAGACAAGTCAGCACCCAAAGTCCCTGTCCAGCAGGGACACAGGTGGAATCCCAGGGGTGTATTTTCTGTTTCCCATCCAGTTATCCAGGTTGCACTTAAAAAGGGATAATGAGGTACTCTGCTTGATGTGGAGAGGGAGTCTATTCTACAGAAGGGGAGTCGCTGGGACACAAATCTGTCCCACCCACAATTCTTATTGATGTCACAGACCAGGTTGAGGTCGCACATACTGGTTGCTCAAGTGGAGCTTGACTTGCAGATATGCAGCAGTCCCATCAAGGTGGGGTCTGAGATTGCTTTGTATGCCAGACAGAGGTCACCTCTGAGGAGTCTGTATGAAACTGAGTAGAGGGACAGGGCTTTTAGCCTATCTGTGTGGAGTAGATGTTTGAGGCCCTGGATTTTCCTGGTGAGGAACCTTTGTGGTCTCTCTAGCTGCTGCATGTGCTTTGCGAGGTACATGCCAAAGGGGACATTGTACTCAATAATTGGCCTTATAGGGGAAGAATACAAAGCTTTCCATACAATGGAAGCAACATAGTGGTCAAAGGTCAGGTTGCTATCAACCTGGGTGCCCAAATCCCTCACTACTGATTGTGTACTTAGGATGTTGTTATTAATGTGATAATATGTGGGAATGTCACTCTCCCCAAAGGGGATGATGATGCATATTTTGGCATTAAGCTTGAGGCCGTGTTTCTGGCACCAGTCATTTGTTTGGATGAGACCTTCTTGGAGGATATCCACATCACTTGGAGAATTGATGACTGCACCCAGCTTGCAGTCCTCTGCAAACTTGGTCAGCCATAGCCCACTGGTTTTGGCCTGCACCTCAGAGAAGTATATCCCGAATAACAGAGGCCCCAAGACCGATCTCTGGGGTACGCAGCTCGTTACGGGTCTACTGCTTGAGGTGGCTTCCCCTATTTTGATTAAGTGGGTTCTATCAGTGAGCCAGTTTGCTACCCATCTGGTAACATATGGATTGATGCCTAGTTGAGAGAGTTTATCTACTATGCCCAAGTGGGGAATAGTGTTGAAGGCTTTGGCCAGGTCAAGGTAGGCGGTGTGCACTGTCTTCCCCTTGTCCATGACTTTGGTGACTGTTTCAAAGAAATCGACCAGATTTAACACTCATGACCTCCCGTTAACAAAGCCAAAGTATGTGGGGTCGAGTGTTTGGAGGTTGCCAATGTCTCAGTTAATGAGGTCCATGATATTCCATTCCAGGGCCTTATAGATCAGGCTAGTTAGACTGATGGGTCTATAATTTCCTGGATTGGTGGACGCTCCACCTTTGTGTAAAGGGATGACATTAGATGTCCTCCACTCCACTGAGACAAAGCTGATATTCAGGCTTTGGTTGAATAGGGTGCCTAATGGTGCTGCAAGTTCATCCCTGAGTTCATGTGGGATGCAGCCTGGGATGTTGTTGGGTCCCATGGAGGCTGTATCTTTTTGCCTCTGAGAGGGCAGTGATGACCTGTTCCCTAGAGATAAGGGGTGTGGGGGCAGGTAATGGGGATGTCCTGATTTACTGATGGGGGGGCAGAGGGGAGAAGTTTTTTGCTGAATCTGTCAGCCAGTAGATTGGCTATATCTACATCATTTGTGTATGTGGTGTCCTTGACCACCAGTTCTGAACAGATCTGGGTACTTCCTTTGAGATCGTGCACATATGTGAAGAAGGCCTTATGATTGTCTCTAGTAGATGTGGCCAATTTGGACTCGAAGTTGGCTTTAGAGGATTTCACTAGTGGTCTTATTTGCTTTTCAGGGTAGGGAGAGATTGCTTTCAGTTGGGCACCTGCTCCTTCTTGGTTTTGGACAGCAATTTTTTTCCTTTTGTTATATAGTTTATTTATTGCAGATATCCACCAGCTGAGGATGATTTTGTCCTGTCAGGTATTCCTGACTCCATGCATCTATATAAATGCTCGTATAGTACTTTGGTGTAGATTTGGACATTGGCACCAGTTCCTACAGTGGAGGAGAGGGCTGTGAAGCTGTTTATACCATCCTTCAGGAGGTTGTAATGGGTCTATATCACTGTGATGAAAAGGCAGAAGTTTGATCACCATATGTTCGAACTTCTAACATCGAAGTGCAAAACCATCGAAGGCTTAGAACAGCGATTTTTTTTTCCCAGGGAAAAAAAAAGTCACTGTTCCAAGAAACACAAACACAACACAAGCACACCAAAAAAACAGCAATCCACACACATAAACTTAAAATCCTACATCTAACCCTACACTAAACTGTACATACACTACTATCTATCCACTTACCTTAACCCAAACCCTAACCTTAAGGTCTGTCACTATTGCACACTCACCTGACCCGCGCCCTAACCCTAACTCACCTATCCTATCCTAACCCTAAAGTCTGTCACTATCGAACACACCCACCTCACCCGTGCCCTAACCCTAACTCACCTAATCCACACCCTAACCCTAACGTCCGCACAATCGCACACTTACCTGAACCTGACCCATAACTTTCCACCACAGTGCTGAAAATAGAGAAGCCACAGAAACAGCCCACCAAATTCTTTTCCTGGGAAAGAATTAGGTGTTCCGCGGCTTCGTGATAATCAGTTTTCGAACTTCACAGTTCAAACATATGGTATTCAAACTGCTGACGTTTTGACGAACTGATAGGAACCCTAGTTGTAATCAATTTTGGAGAAGTTTTTTTGTTTGACCCTAGGTAGAGGGGAGTCAGGGGAGATGGTGACTTTGAAACAAATAACCTGTTCCCGCTACCTATATTAAAACTCTACTCTGTAAACTAAAACTATGCTCTGTATCTGCTGACGATATCCCTTTTTATTTTCTCCATATTGCCGCTCAATCCCTTGCTCTGCCTGTATCTATCCTAATAAATCACTCTAGCTCTGAATCTAAAGTTCCATCAGTCTGGAAACAATTCTACACTCTTCCTATTTATAAAGGAGGTAACTTCTCAGAAATCTCTAATTTCAGACCTATTGGTATCCTCTCCCCTGTCTCCAAAGTTCTCGAGAAATGTATACATAAACAAGTTATGCACTATCATATTCAGGAAAAACAGCTCACTCCCACTCAGCATGACTTCTGACCCAAGCATAGTACCACCACAGCTCTACTTTCCTTTCTCAATGCTATTTCCCTTGCCAAAGATGATCACAAACTCATATCATGTCTATTTCTTGACCTCTCTAAGGCTTTTGATACTGTCTCTCACCCTATGCTACTAAACAAACTAACAGACCTCAACTTTTCCCCTGATACATGCATGGTTCTCTAGCTACCTCGCTGACAGACTGCAATCAGTGAGATGGCAATCTGCACTATCAACTCCCCTTCCAGTAAAAAATAGGTGTCCCCCAAGGATCCATTCTTGGGCCATTACTTTTTAATATCTTCACCAACTTACTCCTCTCCTCCTGTCCTCTGTCTACCATTGTCCAATATGCAGATGACTCTACTCTCACTATTGCCAACTCACCCTCAGAACTTCTATCTTCTACCCAGTCATCCTTTAACTCTGTAGAGACATGGCTCACAAATAACCAGTGCAACATCCAAAACAAACCTCCTGCACGAGGACTATGGCACGGCTCCAAATTCAAATAAGATCCAAAAAAAAATCATATTGAGCCAGCAAACTGTGACCGGAAAAAAAACATTTATTAATTATTATAGCATAAAAAGAAGTGCACACCTATGAAGGCTGTGTTTTCTGCCAGCCGAAACCAGTCTGGTTACTTGTTTTAATGCTGTAATAATTAATAAATGTTTTTTTCAGGTCACAGTTTGCTGGCTCAACATGTTTTTTTTGGATCACAAATAACCAGCTCATCCTCAACCCCAAAAAACAAAACTCCTACTTTTTCTTCCTAAAACCGTTAACCATATCAAATCCTCCTTCTCAATAATGTCCCTAAACAATACTCCCATTGAAGTCGAATCTAGCACCAAACTACTTGGTATCACCATTGATGGTCAACTAAAATTTGATCTACAAATAAATAATTGCATCAGAAAAACCCATGAGAAGCTAGGACTCCTGTATAGAAATAAAAAATTCCTCACCACTGAAGCTAGAATTACTCTTACGCATGCTTACCTTCTACCTTGCTTAACATACCATCCCCGAATATTCACAAATCTTAACTCCTCCCCACTTACCAAGCTAGAGACAACCTATCATAAGATAGCTAGATTCGCAGCTCAACAAACCTATAAATCACACCACTGTCTCTCCCTAAAATACCTGAACTGGCTAGAGCTACCTCACCTGCTTCTCCAAACTCAGCTCCAAATCATACACTCCATTCTATATCTGAAATGTTTTTGTCCAACTCTATCATCCCTCATCTCCTATTACTCCCCTACAAGAGATCTCCGAAGCTCATCCAAAGATCTACTAAATGTTTACAAACCCAAGTCAAAGACTGGCTGCAACTTGTATAGTTACCACCCCTCTAATTGCATGAAACAATCTCCCACTACAAATTAAGTCCCTCACATACCCCAAACAATTTAAGTCAGCCACCAAAGAGTACTTTAATAAGCATAGAACCTACCTCTGTACTTACCCTCCCTGATCACAACCATCTTATATAATAACCATCTACCTTCATTACTCCTTACTATCCTTCCCACAATCATCCTATCTGTGCAGACCTATCTGCACTATTTCTTTTCCCCTAACTACATCTAAGTTACTTTCTTATTTCCATATCTATAAATATCATGGAAGTTACTGTAATTTACTTTCTTATTTCCATACCTATAAATACCTCTAAAGTTACTCTAATTTACTTTCTTATTTCCATACCTATAAATACCTCTGAAGTTACTGTAACATCATCCTCTTTTGGCTTTTCCCGTTAGGGGTCGCCACAGCGGATCATCTCTTTCCATTTCTTCCTATCCTCTGCATCTTGCTCTGTCACACCAACTGCCTGCATGTCCTCTCTCACCATGTCCATAAACCTTATCTTAGGCCTTCCTCTTTTCCTCTTACCTGGCAGCTCCATACTTAGCATCTTTTTCCCAATATACCCATCATCCCTCCTCAGCACATGTCCAAACCAACGCAATCTCGTCTCTCTTGCTTTGTCTCCAAACTGTTCAACATGAGCTGACCCTCTAATATACTGATTCCTAATCCTATCCACCCTAGTCACACCGAGTGCAAATCTTAACATCTTTAACTCTGCCACATCCAGCTCTGACTCTTGCCTTTTTGTCAATGCCACTGTCTCCAACCCATATAACATAGCTGGTCTCATTACCCTCTTGTAGACCTTCCCTTTCACTCTTACTGGTACCCGTCTGTCACAAATCACTCCTGACACTCTTCTCCACCCATTCCACCCTGCCTGTACTCTCTTCTTCACCTCTCTTCCACATTCACCATTACTCTGAACTGTTGATCTCAAGTACTTAAACTTGTCCACCTTTACCAACTCTACTCCTTGCATCCTCACCATTCCTCTACCCTCCCTCTCATTTACACACATATATTCTGTCTTAGCCCTGCTGACCTTCATTCCTCTGCTCTCTAGAGCATATCTCCATATCTGAAGTTACTGTAACAGTTTATGTAATGCAAAATATATAGGATATCCAGCTTACTCCCTATGCTCTTGATGTAAGTTAATAAGCATTTGTTATCAGCTAATTGCTCTTAGATTTGTAAAATCTTTTTGTTACCTCTTATTACTTACTATGCATAGTTGATATCTGTCTTTCATTTTTATATTTCTAAATTTTTGTAACTACTGTAAGTGATTTTAAATTACCATGAGATTTCTAAGCTATTTTAAACTGTGTGTATACTTGGAGCTTTTCTCCCCGGGCCTCTGCTGAAAAAGGGCATTAGCTCAGTTGGACATTCCCAGTCAACAAATGTAAAATAAAATAAAGTAACCGCTTTATGGTCAGATCTTACTAGGGATGATGATACAGTAGGGGTGCTGCAGTGGTTACTTATGTTAGTTAATACCAAGACCAAGATATTATCACCTCTTGTGGGGGTATCAACTAGCTGTTCCAAGGCATTTGCATTGATAAACATTGAGGAATCTCTGGGCATTGGTGTTCTGGCATGAGTAGTTTTTCCAGTCTATGGTTGGGCAAGTAAAGTCACCCAGGATCAGGGTAAAGGGTTGAATCTTGATATATTTGAAGAGGTCCAGATAGGTAGAGTGGGCATCTTGAGTCAACTTTGGGGGCCTGTAGCTAGCTATAATTTGAATAGGGGTCTTGTCAACAGTTAACTGCACCTGGAGTGTCTCCTATGCATCATACTGTTTGACCAGCCTGGAGGTGTGTGTGTGTCTTTAATATATATTGAAACGCCACCTCCTTTGGCTTTGCTGCCCACATTTTGGGGTCTGAATGTATGATAGGATGAGTAACCAAGTAAGGCTGGGGTGCTCTCTGCAGCTTTGGACCAGGTTTCTGTGACTGCACAAATGTCAGCATCTTTCAGGGTTAAGAATGCTTACAATGACTGTAGTTTCATGTTTAGACTCCTAGCATTTAATAGCATGACCTTTAATTTGCGTTTTGTTGAAATTTTTATGTTGGTAGTATTGACCTCATGACTTTTCCTAAAAAAGGCAATATGGGGGAGGCAAAGGCTTTGCCAGAAGCCTGAAGCCAAAGAGAGACAAATGCAGGCCATCTCTAGCAAAGGATCGTGGTCTGTTGATCATATCTTCCCAGTCTGTCAGGCACTGGATCGCCCTGGAATGACACCAGAAACTAAACCAATTGTTAAAGTCAATCATTTTCTGTTTGTATTGAGGCATCATTCTGGGTGATGGTAGAATGCTGCTTAAGACTAGGGACATACCTGCCTGGCACACGTATTCAGCAAGCTCAATCATGTCTTTCTTCATATAGACCAGGGAGGTACATTTCAAGTTGTTCACACCAACATGGACTATGTCAGAGTTATAACAGTACCTGTTGTTGAGAGACCTGAGAGCGCATGTGACATGATGCATTCTGGCACCTGACAAAAACTAACCGTGACTTTCTCCTTATCCAGCCTGGTGAGAGGGACTTCTCTGTGTCTCTCAATGGAGTCTCCTATGGCTAATATGTTGGGTTTATGGTTAGGCCTTAGTGGATGTGAGACACTGGTGTGTGGACTATGCATGGTATGTGGTATGGAGGGATGTGGAGTTCTCATGTGTTTTGCCTCTGAGGTCACCTTTGTTTGGGTTTATTTTTGTTGAGATTCTCCACATATGTGGCTGTGTGTTGTGTAGTTGTGGGTGGTGTTTTATGGTGTAATGATTGTGCTGACAGCCTTCTCAGTGCCAGATATAGTGGCTTGTGAGGGAGAGAGTATAGTCTCTAGCTTCTTTATGTAATTGCATCTCTCACAAATTGTGTTCCTAGGTGGTAGTAGTAGGTGGTTGTCCATGTACATGAGGCAGTTACTACACTGTCACATGATGCCCATATAAACTAGGATGGCAGGAGAAACCTTAGGAAATTGTCCATCCATATCTGTCAGAATCTGAGGGAGAGAGGCCAGGGAAAGCTAAAGCGTAGGCCTAACGCCCAAGTGCTTAAACCAAAACTAAGAGCCTTAGAATAAGACTTAAAATTTAAACAGGCTGAAAACAAGCAGTAATAAATGCAGCAGAGAAAATGAAATTCAACACTTTTGGCAACAAGTAGCAGAAAAAACAAGATGAAGTAATAGAGTAGGAGGAGGAAACACAAATACTGTAGAAGCAGGTGAATAAAGTTTTTTTTAGTAAAGTGGAAAGAGAGAAAGGAGATAATTCAGGTTAAGAAACTAAGGGGGTTGGCCTTCCTAAATGTTCTTTCTGTATTAGGTAGAATGAGCTAATGACACTGGACTGGGAAGAGTGTCCCAGATCAAATTTACAGTAGGGGCGGGCAACTGCAAAGCTATCAGTATATGAACAGACACCAACAGTGAGGGATGCTGTGAACCTATGCTACAGCTACAAGCTGCACTATTTTAGGCATAAAGCACTACAGAAATATTTATCACAGCAGAAACACAGCAGTGAGACACTAAATGAAAGTTTTAAACAGATAAAGGAGCAAGGAGACTCTAAAGAATGATTTTAACTGCAAACAAATCAGTTATATGATGCACTCCTTGGCAGGAACTCAGAACAAACAAACAGATGCTTAACAAATGGAGGAAATTTCCAGTTAATTCCTTTCACATAGTGAAACTAGCTAAAAAAGCTTTACAGTGTGACAGTAACAAAAGTGATTTAACAGGCAGACAATTTCAGTACAATAGTGCAGATTAGTTTATAGCAATAAAATACAGTAAAAAATAGTAGGCAACAGACAATAAAAAAGTGCTATAAATGGTTAGAATAAGCAATAACTAGTAAAGATAAGAAAAAAAACAGGATACTTATTGTTATATATCACAGATCAGAGTTGTGGTCAGTGCCCCTCCTCTGTTCAGCTCATTGTGAATAAACAGAATTCCTCTCAAACGCAGGGCCTAAATACCAGAAGGTACAACCTGAAACAACTTAAAAAAAGTTCAGAAGGACCAATGAGTGCTTACTCCAAGCCCTAGACTAGACAAACTTTACCAGCCAGTGGCCAATCAACACAATCCTCTCACTAAAGTGAAGAAAGGCTTCTGCTAATCCAAGATGGCCTGGAACATGTGCTCAGAACAAACAGCCACTGCAAACAAACAAACAGTCCCAGAGACAGCAAACCTGAACTGGGACTATGCTACAGCTACTAGCTACAGAAAACACTACAAAAATGTTTATCACATCAGAAAAAAGGCAGTGAGGCACTAAATGAAGTTTTAAACAGATAAAGGAGCAAGGAGACTCTAAAGAATGCTTTTAACTGCAAACAAATCAGTTATATGATGCACTCCTTGACAGGAAATCAGTACAAACAGATGCTTAAATGGAGAAAAATTCCAGTTAATACCTTTCACACAGTGAAACTAGCTAAAAAAGCTTTACAAACAGTATGACAGTAGCAAAAGTGATTTAACCGCCTCTGTAAGGCAGACAATTGGAGACAGTTCTTTCTTTCTTTCTCTCTTTCTTTCCTTATGTCATTGTAACTCTTGGTAGATAACATTTTTGATGACTGACCTATGTACCTCTAAATTATTTGTTCTATATATGATCAAATTCAATATTTTATACTTGTTGAGACTATATGCATAATTTGTTTAACCTCTCTCAATCAAAAAAAATCCATATTACATCACTTGTCAACACAGGCATTTTTCTGGTTTAGAAATTACTTGCCAGACTGTTACTTGCCACTCCAATCACTTCCTGTCACCCATCCTCTTCTCTAGGTGATTCTCACAGATCCATCTTTGGGTCTTTCCTTCTGTCTTTATATAATAGAGATACACCAGCTATTATTTTCTGTTTCTACTCCCTCTGTTTTTTAATTTATCCAAGTCTTTTGTATTTCTAATACCCTGATGGGAATGGACTCCATTCCTAAGTCAAAGTATGATTAAAGTTCATGAAATTAGTATTGTTTCAATCTTTGATGTTAGCCAGATGTGCTCTTTGCATCACCCACAATGTGCCCAGAGCGGACTCCTTCTGCACTTCATACAGAGTTACATGTATCAGTGATATATCTAAGTATGATTGTAAATTCTTTTTTATAAGACATGTTGCTCCTACTACTATTGGAACAATCTGGTTATCCTTCTTTCACATTGCCTTCATTTCTGCCTGCAAATCCTGGAATTTTCTGACTTTGTGACTCTGTATGTAAGACACTGTAGTCACTGGGTGTAGCAATTTCAGTGATCAATGCTACTTTTGTCTTCTTTTCATGGACTACTATATCAGGTTTTCTTGGGTCTATATTAAAATCTTGAAGGTTTAATGCTTCGAATCACTAAAGATCGAACTTTAGTGATCAAAACATTAAACTATCAAAATTCTAGTAGACCCTATTAAAAAAAAAAAAAAACAAGTAAGGGTGTTTAGGCAGCCCCCTGTTCACTCACTACTTAAATATACCAAGTCCGTGATTGCACTTCAACGGAGTATGGTGTGGATAGGGAAGATTTCCCTTTCCTACACTGTAGTGCGATCTCGGAGTTGGTATATTTAAGTAGCAGGGGGTGTGGGGGGAGCAGGGGGGCTTGCCCCTCTGCCTACACTCGTTAGTTTTTTGGGGGTTTTACAAATATTTTTATTGGGGTTTGATTGTTTAATAGTTCAATGTTTATGCATTTGAACTATTAATCTTTTGAGATTATATAGACTCGGTTTTCTCACCTCTGTTTTTGGAACTGTTGGTAATGGGTGATCCCATGTGATATAAACTTCATCATTTTCTATAATACTTTGTGGCTCATGTTTCCAATGTTTTTCAGCTACTTCAATATTATAATGTTTACACAATCCCCAGTGCAACAGCCTTGCCACATTATTATGCCTTTCATTGTACAGTCCTTCTGCCATTAGTATGTCACAACCAGCAACAAGATGTGCGACTGTTTCCAATTTTGTTTTACAAAACTTACATTTGTCTGTTTCTCCCACATGTTCAATGGACTTTGTAAACCAATGTGTACATAGTCCACAGTCTTGGGATGCTAATATTTACCTTTTTTCGTTTAGTTTAAATTCACATCTCCTTAACCATTCCTGAATTCGATCCTAATCGTCATGAGGTTGTTCCAAGAGTTTTTTGTACTTGCAACTATATTTACGCATTTTCCACATTTCTTGCCTTCTTGTCTGATCCTTCACCATATATTCTTTCTTTTGATTTTTTGGTACATTCAGCTGCTGCCTGATTTTTATCTACTTTTGGTTTGAGTTCCGTTCCTGCTTGACACTGATATGCTTCTGCTAAACTAAGCAGGGAAGTCATCTTAGACTTGTTCTCCTCATGTTTTAAAACTTTCACTATGTTTGGGTCTTGTGAGGTCAGCAGATACGTATGCAATCCTACAATTGTAGATCTATGCATGTAACCAATTTCAAGGAGGCCCATACCTCCTTCAGTATGGGGAATATATAGTTTTGGTATATACTGATTTTTATAAATCATTTGATAAGCATGAAGCATTTTTCTTCTTTTCCTCTCCAACTGATCCAGTACCTTGTGGGGCCAGTCATTCTCTTCAAAACAGCAAGTTAGGACAGGTTTATGGCTTGGACTTTATTCCTAGATGTCAGAACTGTTTTCAGTATTAATTTTAGTCTTCTAAACTATGCCTTACTAACTTTTATTTGCATTTGTTTATGATTTATTGTTGATCCTTCATCTTTTCCCAAACATTTATATACTCCCTCTTGCTCAAGTTCTTTTACATCACATTCCTATCCCAAACTGATGTTTTCTTGATGCTGCAGCTTTCCTGCTTTAAGGGTTGCTTTTACACATTTATCAAGACCAAATGAAATTCTTTTACCATCTGAAAAACGTTTTGACCACTTGTAGTTGTGCTTCCCGTTCCTCATCTGATGAACTATTCAGTTTTAAATCATCCACAAAAAGAAGATGAGAAGTCTTCACACTTTGTTGTATTCTGCGAGAAAAATTGTAGTCTTGATCTATTCTGTTAAGTAGACAGCTTAATCGGTTAAGGGCAAGACAAAAGAGCGGCAGTGACAGTCACCCTGGATATCCCTCTTTGAATTTTTATCCCTGAAACAATAATTTATCCTTTATCATGGCTTAACTGCAAAGTAGCTTGCCACTGTTTCATGGTTGCTGTAATGTAATTGATTAGTGTAGGTTGTACACTTTTATCCATGAGTATGGGATACTGTCAAATGTTTTTTTGTATTCTATCCATGCCATACTTAGATTCTTCCCCTTTTTACAGTTCTCCATTATGACTTTATTTAACAACAAATAATCCTTTATTCCATTTGACTTTCTTTTGCTACCCTTTTGTTCTGTTGCCATAATTGAGTTTTCTTCTAAATGACTATAAAGTCTGTCAGCATCATTCCAGTGAATAGTTTATACATCATCGGAAGGAAAGTTATTGGTCTATAGGTCTATAGTTTTTAGGATAGCTTGCGGGTTCGCTCTTAAGGAGGAGTATTATTTTTGGTGTCTCTTCGGGGTGTGCATATAAACAGTTCTTACTCATGGCTAAATCTTCATGTAAAGATGTTAATACTTCTAGCCAGAGATTAGGTACTACATCTGGCATAGAGTTTTCAAATTAGGAGCTTATCTTAACTTTATTTCAATTTCTCTGGCCATTAATTCATCCCATTTCATATCATGTACATTTCAGCTTCTTATTCTTTCTTTTACTTCTTTCCATTCAGCGTCTTTAAGTTCAACAGGATCTTTATAGATATTTCTCTAAAATGTATCTATTTCTTCTTTTTTGCGGTGTTTCAGTTCCTTTTACCTTGTTTGCCAGTTCTCTGTAAAATGTTTTTGGGGTCATCAATAAATTGCTTATTTTGTACTTTTCCTTTATATTTATCTGCATATCTTCTAAGTTTTTTCTGTCTCTGCTAATATTTTTAGTTTATTATCTGAGACAGTGCACAATAGATCCTGATCTGTTCTGAGACTGCACACTGTTTCATCATGTCTATCTTTCTGAGTATTTTTTTATGTTTCCTTTTCTATACTCTTTACACTTTTCTAACAGTGACACCTCTTGTCTTAATTGATTTATAGTTTTCTCTGTTCAATATTTCCTTTCCCTTACTGCCCTGTGTTTTTGTGGTAACACTTTATTTGTTATTAACTTAACTGTACAGTAATATATCCTATTGACTTCTGTTATATCACATGAATTTCTATGGACAGTCCTAATTACTGTGTTCATTTGTTTTATCAAGCTTATAACTTTTGGGGTTTTATTGCCTTTCTGTAGTCTGTTTCTTTCATTGATCTTAATATGTCCATCTCTATTAAATCAAGCATCTCTTCTCTTAGATCATTTTCTTCTAAACTGAGGGCACACTCTTTGTTCTCTATTTCCTGCTGGCATTCTGCAGAAAGTTCCAGAGCATCTTCCTGTGCCACATTCTCTTCAGTTTCATATGGGAACTCAACTAGCCTATCACTCCACAACATTGACTGTGTCAGAGTTGCCACAGTTTCCGTTTCCTTCCCTTGGTGTGCAACCCCAACTGAATGTTTGTATCAGTTTTGTATGGAAGGCTTGAAAGTATCTTCATATGACAACTGATCAGATGTTTCCCACTCCACTGGTTTCTCCTTAATTTCAGGATTAGCTGCTCTATCCTGCTATGGTGTTATCAGAATTGTATTTTCTACACTAAATCGCAGGTAAACCATAACCTCAGTTTCTGCTTCTTTAACTTCTTCATTACTAATGCTGTCTTCTACTTTTCATCTTATTTTTGATATTGTAAAATTTTCCATGTCAGGATGCCTTTGCCTGTACTTCTCTTCAAATATCTTTGGTGCTGCTCTTTTTGTCTTTATTAGGTTTGCTTTCTGCTTTGCATAAATATTGTACCTTATTAAATCTCTTTTTCTTTCCCATATCCACATTTCTTTTTTCAGATGTTCCCTGCTCCTCCTGTTTCTCCTTACTTGGGTGTGATATAACCTGTGCTAGATGTTCTACATTAAATCCTTCACTTTACAGGTATTCCATAACTTCCATAACTTCAGCTTCTGTGTTTTTTAACTTCTGCTTTACTAATCTTCCACTCTGTGTTCCCCTTTTTGTGATCTTATTTTCTGAATTGTGAAATTTTCCATATCTGGATGCCTTTGCCAGTATTTCTCTTTGAATATCTTTGGGGCTGCTATTTTTGCATTGCTTAATTTGGCCTTCTCCTTTGCATAAATATTGCACCATATAAGATCTCTCTTTTTTTCCCATGTCCATATTTCTTTTTTATAACTTTCAAAAATCTCTACATTTTGTTTTTTTATATTTTCACACTTCCTTATTTGCTTCTTTTTCCAAATGGCCCAACGTTTCTTGGTCTATGTAATGTGTTTCATTAATTTGTTGTATTAATGAACTCAAATTTGCATTTGAAGCTTTTGCCAGTTTTTCTTGTGCAAGTATTTTTCCCTCTAATTTCTCTCTTAATCTTTTTGTATAGCTTCTGTCTGGAAATTCTGGGCTTCTTGCATAATAGTAACAATACATAATTTCTTACCTATCCTCAATAGGCTACTCTATCATCTTTATTGTTCTTTTTTGGCCTATCAGTTTTGTGATTTTTGTCAACTAGTACTTCCTTCTACAACCAGTGCAGTGAAGTGATGATATCCTATATTACTTTCTTTACTACCATGAACTGATATCACTATGCTTGGTCTCTAAAACCCTATCCCTTTCTGCTTGAGTCAAGTAGCTGATATAGAAATGTCCAAAAACTACTCCAGCATTATTGGTATCTTAAGATAATAGGTTCATAGGTTCATAGGTAGGTACTAGGCTATCGGCCAAGGGCCTTAGTAAGCCTAGCCAACAAGGTTCCCTGGCTTACGCCACCCAAGAAAGTTAATTTCCTGTGCCCCTGTCGAGCAGAGTCACAGAAGTGATCCCCAGGGTGTATTTCCTATTTCCCATCCACTCATCAAGATTTTTCTTGAAGAGTGTTAATGAGGAACTTTGCTTGACATAGATGAGTAGCTTGTTCCAGAGTATGGGAAGTCTCTGAGACAGGAATCTATCCCTCCAGCATGTCCTGTTTATTGTGGTGACAAGGTTTAGGTCCCTAGAGCATGTAGCTCAGAGGGATTGGGATTTCTTTAGGTGTAGCATGTCCAACAGCTCTAGGTTTAACACAGCTTTATATGTTAGGCAGAGATCTCCTCGGAGTAGGCGATATGCTACAGGGTAAAGCTGGAGTTTTTTGAGATGGTCAGTGTAGGGCATCTGTTTGAGGCCAGTGATCCTCTTTGTGAGGTACTTCTGTGGCCTTTCCAGCTGCTGCAGATGTCTTGTGAGGTACATTCCAAAAGGGGTGTTGTACTCTTTAATGGGTCTAATGAGGGTCGAGTAGAGGGGAACAATAACCTCTTTTTTCCTGGATGAGAACCCTTTTGTGATGAGGTGTGCCACATAGAAGGATTTCCTGACTACTGTGGTGATGTGATTATCAAAGGAGAGACTACTGTCCACCTGGATCCCAAGGTCTCTTATCACACATTCAGCATTAAGTAGACTGCTGTTTATGTGGTAGTTCATGGGTACAGATTTTTTACCAAAGGGGATAACAATGCACATTTTGGCATTGAGCTTGCAGCCATGCCTTTGACACCAGGCATCTTTCTCAGTGATGCCCTTCTGTAGGATTTCCACATCATTTGGGGACTCGACTATGGCTCCTAGTTTGCAGCCATCTGCAAACTACATTAGCCAGAGGCCTTCTGTGTTAGCCTGTACTTCAGAGAAGTAGATACCAAACAGGAGAGGTCCCAGGACTGAACCCTGTGGTACTCCACTTGTCAATAGTTTGAAGTCAGATTTGGAGTCTGTAACTTTTACAGTGTGGGTTCTGTCAGTGAGCCAGTTGGCAACCCATCTTGTGATGTAGGGATTTATACCTAGTTTAGTGAGTTTAGCTATAATTCCAGAATGGGGGATGGTGTTGAAAGCTTTGGTGAGGTCAAGAGAGGCTTTGTGAACCACCTTACCCTTGTCTACTGTTTTGGTGACTGCCTGAAAGAACTCGATCAGGTTCAGAAGGCATAATCTGCCTTTCACAAACCCAAACTGGGTGGTGTCCAGAGTTTGCAGGTTACCAATGTCTTTGTTTATGAGTTCCATGATGATACGTTCCATGGCCTTGCAGTCCAGGCTCGTCAGGCTAATAGGGCGATAGTTCCGAGGATCAGTGGTGGCTCCCCCTTTGTGGAGTGGGATAACTGTTGCTGTGCACCATTCAGTGGGCACAAAGACTAACATGAGACTATGATTGAACATGGTGCTTATGCGGGGTGCCAGTTCATTCTGAAGTTCATGTAAGATGCAGCCTGGGATGTTGTCCGTCCCATGGATGTTGTGTTTTTGGTTTTAGAGAGTGCAGCTTTTATCTGCATAGATATGATTAATGCATTCTTCCTGTATAGATATGGGCCCTTTAGGGGGTGAGAGGGGGGTAAAGTTAGCACTGAACCTTATCCTGTGATATTTCCATTTGTGGTTTTTGGTTCTTGGTTTCCTATCTGCCAGGATGTTGGCAATACCAGTTAGTTCTGTAATTTTCGTGCCATTGTGCTGTAACTCAGAGCAGATTTGGGTGTTGCCATTGAGATTCTTGACATAGCTATAGAGTGATTTGTGGTTGCTCTTAGAATCAGTGGCGGTTTTGTTTTTGGAGCTAGCTTTGGAGGATCTTATAAGGGATCTCAGCTTCTTACTGTGGCTGACCAGGGTGCTCCTCCACTCATGGGATTTTACTCTCTTTTGCAACAGTTTCTTCCTTCTGTTGTAGAGTTTATTTATGGCAGGGGACCACCAGATTGGCTTCCTTTTTTTGGAGGATAATGTATTGGTTCTGTTTGGGATAGCATGAGCCATGCACTCATGTAAGTGCTTATAGAGTGCATTTGTGTAGAATTCAGCAGTCATAACTGTATTGTCCATCTGCATGGGTGTCATGAAGTTCGCCACTTCTGTCTTAAGAGGCATGAAGTTGGCTTCGGAGAATTTTTTTTACCATGGTTTTCTTAATGGTGTGTGGGGGCGGGATGCGGATATCTAGGGTGATTAGCTTATGGTCGAATCTGACCAACGAGGAGTTGACTTCAGGTGTGGAACACCGGTCACTCATGTTGGTAATGACTAGGTCTAGGATATTGTTGCCCCTGGTGGGGGTGTGGATACGTTGATCCAGGGCATTGGAATTTATGAATTCCAGAAAGTGTTGAGCAAAGGAGTTGGTACATGAGTAGTTTTCCCAGTTAATGGTGGGGTAGTTAAAATCATCCATTATTAGGGTGTTTGGTTGAACCCTAATATTTTCCAGTATATCAAGAAAAGAGGAATGGGAATCCTGGGGCATGATGGGGGGATCTGAAGCAAGCTACAATTTGGATTGCAGTTTAGCCCAAAGTTATTTGCACTTGGATAACCTCAGATGCATTAAGCTGTGCAACTAGCCCAGAGGTGTGAATATCCTTAATGAATATGGACATACCTCCACCTTTGGTGTTCTGGTCCAGGTTAGATGGCCAAAAAGTGTGGTATGAGTTATAGCCTGGTAATGCAGGGGTGGTCTCTAGAGCCTTGAACCAGGTCTCAGTCACTGCACAGATATCGATGTTCTCCATTTTAAGGAGTGCCTCAAGTGAGTGCATTTTGAGATTTAGGCTTTTAGCACTGAGTAGCATTACACTCAGTTTTTGCTTGCCTGTTCCTGTTACAGTGGTGAATTTATCATTTGAACATTGCCTAAAAAAGGCACTATAGTGGCGGCAAGAGCCTTAACCAGTATCCGGAATCCCAGGGGTGACAGGTGCAGGCCATCTCTGGCAAAGCATAGTGGTCTGTCGACCATGTCGTCCCAGGCAGACAGATACTGGATCCCCTTAGAATGACACCAGAAGCTTAGCCAATTGTTGAAGTCAATCATTTTGTCCTTGAACTGCGGTATCATTCTGGGTAATGGCAGGATGCTACTCAGGGCTAGGGTCATACCTGCCTGGGCTACAAGATCGGAGAGCTCTTCCATGTCTCTTTTTATGTAGTCCAGGGAGGTACATCTCAGGTCATTCACACCAACATGGACAATGACAGAGTCATATTTGTACTTGTTGTGGAGTGACCTGAGATCGTGGGTTGTATGGCAGATCCTGGCACCCCACAGGCAGCTGACAGTAACCTTCTTCTTGTTTAACCTGGTGAGTGGGACATCAGTGTGTCTGACTATAGAGTCACCTATGACTAATGTGTTGGGTACGTTGGTTTGCCTTATGGGCTGTGATTTATTGACACTATGTGTCGTTTGGGTTGTGTTGGGGGGTGGAGGTTGCTTGTGTTTCTGCTTTGGAGGTCTCTGTTGCTTGAGCAGATTATTATTGAGAGCCTCTGTGAATGGTTTTGTGTTTCTGTGTGTGGATTTTGGTGGTTTAGGTTTAGAGGGACTATGTCATGAGTGTGGTGTGGTGCAAGTGTTTACCTTCTCCTCTTGACTGTCAAGTTCTGTCTTGGTTGGTGAGAGCTTTACATCCAATTTGGCTAGATAAGTGCATCTCTCACAGGTTGTGGTGTTGGGTGGTAGGAGGAGAGGGTTGTCTGCGTACATGAGGCAATTGCTACATTGCCTCAAGATGCCCAGGTTCATCAGATAGACAGGAGAGAACACTGGGAGCTGACCCTTGGACATGCCTGAATAAAAAACTACTTTCCTCTAGACAAGTGAGGAAAGTGAGTATAAGAGCTGTTTTTTTCTCTAAGCAAGTGAGGAAAGTAAGTACAAAAACTGTTTTCCTCTAGGTAAAGAGGAAGGTTGAGTGCTGTAGTAATTTGTAGCTTATTTATTGCTAACAAATTCTGAACAAGTACTGAGCACGAATAAGCAAATTAAAGTGCTAAAACTAAGAATCTGTACCTGGATCTTGTGGTAGATAGGCTACTTAGTGCTTACCAGTCCTACTGATAAGCTAGAATTCTTCCCTCCAACACAGAAAGGCTTGGGGGCTCAGAGGCTTACAAACAGTCCTGGATACAGCAAATCTGTATCTGGACTAGGCTAGTTACAGGAAAGGTGGGAAACAAGTGCAAATGTGGGCTTTTAAAACAGAAAGTTGAAAGATATGGAAAAACTGCCCAAATGGCAAATAAACTACAATTCCTGGGCCAGAAACCACTCTTGTTGTAGATAGGCTACCTAGTGCTTACCACTCCCACTGATAAGCTAGAAGGCTTCCCTCCAACACAGAAAGGCTTTGGGGGCTCAGAATCTTACAAACAGTCCTGGATACAGCAAATCTGTATCTGGACTAGACTAGTTACAGGAAAGGTGGGAACCAAGTGCAAACGCAGGCTTTTAAACCAGAAAGTTGAAAGAGATGGAAAAACTGCCCAAATGGCCAATAAACTACAATTTCTGGGCCAGAAACCACTCTTGTGGTAGATAGGCTACCTAGTGCTTACCACTCCCACTGATAATCTAGACGGCTTCCCTCCAACACAAAAAGTCTTTGGGGGCTCAGAAGCTTACAAACAGTCCTGGTTACAGCAAATCTGTATCTGGACTAGACTAGTTACAGGAAAGGCAGGAAACATGCTTAGAAATTTTTTTTTTTAGATTATTGAACAATGACTCCGTCTTTAGAACTGGTACACCAGTCAGTAATTAGGCAGATACTTCCTGGAAATACCTAGGCATCACCCTCATGTTGTTCTTGGAATTTAACCTCATATCAAAAAATTGCTAAGTAGGTCAGCCAAATAACTGATATCACATACAGTGCCGTTAACTGTCTCACTCCACACGTAAGATGTGACATTGCTAAGAGATCTCTTTTTCCATCTCTGAGCAAGCATTCCTATGACATTTCTTTGGTACCTTAAACATCTTTAACTATTCAGAATACCAAATATTTTTTAACAGACTTTATCTAACATATAAGTTGCAGTCCTTGCAGCACTCAGGTATGGCTAACTCATTTTCTTCTTGTGGTCCTTCTGGAATGTCAAGTGCAAGTGACTATGTTTGCATTTAATATTATTTTCCATTTCCTCCCTTCTAAAATTACAGCCTTTCTGCTTGTCTTCTTACTTACAGTGAAGAGTTGGTTAGCAAAAGAAGGTATCACTATTTAAAGAAAAAACAGGCCATATAATTTCACATTCCATTTGCAGTTTTAGACCTGGTGCCTAAAGCTGTAGGTTTGTCAAATGCACTGTTTTATCCCCCTTTACACCAGTAATGAATGCCTCTGCAAACTGAACAACAGCTGCCACACAGATAGGCCAAATAGATGGGGACAGACTAGGAGGTGAGGGAGGGGCTTGTATGCTGGAACAACTGATTACCACTTGTGTCAATGATGAAAACTGAAAGAGGTGCTAGAGGGCAGCAGGGAGCATTCCAGGGCCACCATCAGGAAGTCCAACATTGAAAGTAAGACTGCCAGTGAGGACCAAAGTGATTATCAGTCATTATACTACCAAATACTATGGGGATCAGAAAATGTTGGGGGCCTGGAACACACAGATATGATCATGCCTGGTTTTATTAATATAAAATGTTTTGACAGAATAAACTCATAGACAGTATGGGTGGTGGCTGCAGTGTGTAGATATGAGCTGTTCAGAGCATCTTGGGGGGTCTTTTTGAGGAAGTTTAAGGTTTTCTGGGAGAAAGGCCTAAACAACATGTCCTACATAGATAGACTCAAAGCCCTGTCACTATACTCAGTATCCTACAGACTGATAAGAGGTGACCTGCTTCTGACAAATAAGGTATCCACCGACCCAGTACTGATGGATTTATTGCATATCAGCAAGTCCATTGGCATCAGAATTACTCATTCTAAGGATCCAAACCTCTTCTGCAACATCAACAGAATGGATTGGAGGGACAGATATATTTCACAGAGGATACTCCTGCTCTGGAACAGACTCCCTATCTGCATTAAACAAATTTCATCCCTGTCCATATTCAAGTGCAACTTGGAAATATGGATGGAAAACAGAAAACCTACTCCAGAACTGCCCACTGTACTAGTAATGGACAGAGGCAGCTCCTAAATGTTTTATCCAGTGATTGCATCCCCTTAAACTATTCATAATTTGATCCCATTTATTCTCATTAGGGGTTGCCACAGCGGAACTCCGGTCCACTAATGATTGGCAGTCGATTTTTATGGTGCCGAGGTGCCAGCCTGACGCTCAGCCTTCAACGAAGGCACGCCCATTCCTGCATGTCTTTCGAACGCCACTTGACCACGGGGAGGACATGTAGAATCCACACAGAAGGTGCTCCAGCCGGGAATTGAACGGGAGAACCTCTTGCTGTGAGGAGACAACGCTACCGCTGCACCACCGTGGCTTATTTATTCTCATTAGGGGTAATATATATATAAATATTGACCTTGGGATGGGTAAGGGCAATCTGCAACTAAATGGAATAGGTTAATTTGTGCACCACTGTGGCATATTTATTCTCATTAGGGGTAATATATATAAATATTGACCTTGGGATGGGTAAGAGCAATCTCTAACTAAATGGGATAGGTTAATTTGTGTGCAAAAAAGGAAACTAGCCAGGCTTAAAATGGCCCATAAGGGTTGCTAGCCTAGTACTTACCTATGAACTTATGAGCCTATAGGCATGATTCACTATTTCATGAATCCAAGAACCTCTACATGTTCAACTCTGATTTTTCATGAAGTCAGACTTCTGAAGGTTCATATCACACTAATCAGAACCAGTGTTAGGATTGTTCCTTATCTTGTGTATGCTGTGAGATGTTATTGTACTTAGTATACATAAGGGGAATTCCTTCCATTGTCATCCTTTGTTTAAGTCCATGCTTTGGTATATAACTCTGGTATATATTATCAAGGCTTCCTCTGCTTGGATTGTTACATTACCACTTCACTGCATCTTATCTGATAATATCATAGAGTGCTTTATGTTGTGTTATTTCATGCAGTGTTAACTTGCTACCTCTTTGTGTGAAAAAAGTAACTTTTTCCCAATGGAAGGCATCATTGTATGTATCTAGATACTTATTTGGGATTTGGGATACTGTTAGAAATAATGACAGCATCCAGTTATACAGGTCCCCATTAACACTTGATATGTGAGAAAGAGCTTTCTCAAAAATAGTTGTAGCTATTTGGAGCAATCTCCCAGAAAACATTAGGAACATAGACCAACTACTGAGTTTCAAGAATTGGCCATAGGTGTAAGTGTGTGTGCGAGTGTGTGGTATGAAAGAATTACCATGGCAGGGTTAGCCACCCCATGGTGTAAACCTTGGCACTTTATTATTGTCACTGTTGAAGTGACACCGAGACCCCATGTGCAAATGGAGAAAAGGGGCTGTGGATGGATGTATGGACTCCAAGACTATCCATTCTAAGAAAGTAAATGCAAGTGGCATAGTGACATAGGCTAATGCAATGGTACACTAGCTCTCAGATTCCACATTACAGGTGTTTCCATTCCAAAATGTGCAAGTTAAATCTGTTTGATATTACCTTAGGACAACAACAATGATACATATATAGCTACCCTCTCTTTTTTGTAGAGACTTGCCAGACATGCAACATTCACAAGCTGATTCCTAGTCCATCACACTGTAGTAACATCTTACAGTGCTGTGATCTGTGCACTATACTTACATACAATTCTATATCTATAATTACATTTACAATGTATATTTAAACATTAATAATGTATGCGTTCTTGTAAATTTTGTTTACTGTTTTTCTTATTCATCGACACACATACGCTATGTAATGTACTTACAGTCTTTGTCAAACCCCTTAATGGAAGTATTATTTTTTATCTTCTTTGTACTCCTAAATGCATTTCTTACTTGTTATTGTCTTTGCCATTCTGGCTTTGGTTGGGGCTGGAAAGGGTACCTGGATCAGTTCAGTTATTGGGTTAGCAAAGTATCAATCAGTCAATAAAATTGATTTCAAAACAGTTTGCTTTGGTTTTCTTTTCACTTTTAAGTCCTCTGTATCCATTGTTTGATTATTTGTGGCAAAGTATAATTATGTTTTACTTTCATTAGGTGATCCGCTGTGGCGACCCCTAACTGGGAAAAGCCTAAAGAAGAAGAAGAAGACTTTCATTAGGCTGCTTTATATTGCATACTCACATAGATGGACATTGTGTTTAGCATGACTGCTTCATTTTAAAAGTATTTAGTGAATATCATGAAATTGCATGCTAGCTTTAACCCTGTGCCTGTGGCCTCAGAATACACTCTTCTGAGGCACAGTTTAACTTGGTAACTCCAGACAAATAAACACATCAGCAAAAGTGAGAAGTAAATATTTTTAAAATGTCTGTAGTTTGGTGAGATAACAGAGCTCTTTGCAGTTTGCAAATTGCTTCCCCTAGCAACAGATATCTTCTACTTGACATGTTTAAAGTGGGTTTGCATAAGTAAAGCCCTTCTGTACTATTTTTTACTCTTTATCTCCATCCTGACTTATTAGAAGTGACACATTTTAATCCATTTTGGGAAGCAGCCAGACCAATTATCTGTTACTAAATGCTACCTGACCAACTTGTTAGTTCACAACCTAGTACTATAGAGGATGACACAGACTCACAGAAAATTAAGTAAGACAACAGTACCTGTCTCAGCGCCATTGGTATTTGTTTACAGCAATACAAGGCTCTCAATAGACTTTCTACATAACACCTAATTCTGTCAGCATTATCATATAATCGTTATGTGAATATTAAATCTACAGGAAATAGCCTTAATCATGGGCACACCCAAGTAATAAATTAGATTAGTCTTATACTAAGTACATCATCACATAGGAAGTAACACAAGTCCCACCCAACAGTCAGAATGCTACCTGACAGTAATGAAAGACAAATCCAGTGAACCTTCACCAGATAACATTTAAGTTTAAACAACACCTAACAAAAGTATACAAAAAATCTAGTTCGGTGAAGGCAATTCAAAGCAAAATAATGACATTATGTGTGGAAAAGATATAATTAAAACTAATGTGGGTGAGCTGATACAAAATGGTGGGGATAGCAACATTTGTAAACACCAGCCACTACAAACACCAAGTCACTGACAAAATAAAAAATGTTTTACACTAACTAGAAGTAAAGCTACTTTAATGTGCAGACTGTAGCATTTATGGACCGGAGGAATTTCTCATTTGTACTGAGCACCATACAGTAGAAAGTAATGCAGGCTAACTCTTACACTGTATCAACTATAAGGACAAGATGGCTGGTTGAACTACATAGAAATGGCATTGAACATGAATACCCAGCCTTTTGCACCAACTATAGTTTTAATGAGGGAATTGTTCATATTTGATGGTTTGGTAATAAGTCAGCCAGAAAAAGTCTTACTCATAAATTAGCTGTGCTGTAGATCTGCTCCCCATTTGAAGTTTTCATGAATAAAAAAAGTATGAAGAGGAGATGATATATGTTGTCCTGTTTCTTTTTATGGTAGTCTTTTTCACATTTGCTGCTACATTAAAGCCTAATATGAATGATCTTTGTAAAGGTAACCAGAGGTTTTCTGTATTAGAAAGAGTCTAAGAGATCTGGATTTAGTCACAATTAATCTTTGGAAAATTTGTGTAGTATTTAGGAATGTATCAGGATTCAAAAAACGGCAGTCACAAACTTTCCACTATTTAAAACTGATTCACTATAGTACTACAGTACTGATGACACAGAAAAGTGACTATTTCCTGCAGCATTCACCTCAAGGCACTAGAGACTAGTGGCTGGATAGTAACACACACAATGTAACACATTCTGTGAATGCAGAGATATCTCGAAGTGTAGGATGAACTGAGAAGGCACTGAGTGGTCAGTAAGAAAATGACAAACTATTCTTGTACAGCAGTTTCCCTATGTACACACACACACACACACACACACACACACACACACACACACACACACACACACACACACACACACACACACACACATACACACTGAAAGAGATTGAGTAAATACTGCTCTGTTCCAACATCACTTCCAGAATTAGTAGTTGCACAAAAACTGTGATTTGTCAGGAGCAAAAGATTTTCTTCTTCATGACCAAACTTCTTCTGGCTTTTCCCATTAGGGGTTGCCACAACAGGACAATGGTCCACAGAATGATTGGCAGTGGGGTTTTACAGTGTCAAGTTGCCAGCCCAGCACCCAACCTTCCACCAAATGCAAACACACCTAGGGCCAATTTAGAGTGCTCAATCCACTTGCAGCATGTCTTTGGAATGCAGGAGGAAATCAGTGCACCAGAAGGAAACCCACACAACCACAGGGAGGACATGTAGAGCCATAGAGAAGGCACTCCAACAAAGAATCAAACTGGAGAACCTCTTGCTGTGAGGTGGCAATGCTAACTACTACACCACCATAGCCACCTGTATTTTAGTTATACTCGGTGCTATTCTGCATGATATTTCAGAGAGATCTTCAAGTCAACAGATAAATAAATGAATAAATAAGGAAAAGTAAAAACAGGACAGAGTGTGTGTATATACAGGTGGAGACTGTCATGTAGATGAGAGAACCAAGTTAAAAGAAATATGACAGTAGCTCTCTGTTCAAAAGGGGGGGGCATACAGGTGAAACAGACTACTAATGGAAGAGGTGTAGGCAAAGAGAGAGCTGAAGATGTGAAGCACATGTGGGTTATATTCTAGGAACTACTACTTTACATATATAGTACAAGAACAAAAACAAAAATGCAAAATCTGCAGAAAAAGGTATTAAGAGCCACTTGAGGAGATTAGATTTCTCGTGTTCATTTAGTGTTAAAAATGTGTGCATTTCCTGTTTATAAATGCTGTTATACTGCAGAGTATTGTAGCCAGGGCATATGACAGTAATACTTTACATAGTGTAATATCTAATCTGCACCAACAAACACACAAAAAAGTTCAGCTGTGAAGGTGTAAAGTGAGCTGTATAATAGGCAATCTAAAAGAGGCCTGTAAAATGACTAGAAATATCATGTACAAAATGCTTTAGTAATACGAGGACTTCTGTTTACTTTTTCTTTTTTAGTAGGACTATATAACCTCGATGAAAAAGCAGGAAACACAGGCTGAAAATCATTTCCTGGCATGCAGTTATATTTACTTTTGATAAAGTTAATTTGTGATGACTTATCGTAATACTGTACGTCTCACATTTTGTTTACTGTGCTTAAGCTATGCAGCACTAATGCGGGACAAAAGTCCTAAATGAGGATGCTGTTAAAGGATTAGAACTAGTGATTTAGAAAACTGATGGAAGAAGAAGATATTAATAACCAGTTTCTGAAAGCCAGAAAATATGTATTTGTAACATTTACACTTATTTCCTGTAATAATTGTTGTTCTGTCATGTGCACCCACATTTTATGATTAACTGAGCAAAATTTAGAGACAAAATCAGGATGTCCTTAAAAATAATGGACAGATAAGAGATATGTCGTAATCAAACAGAAACTATAGAACTGTAGGTTTATGTTGTGCTAAATGTCCATACAGAGTTGCATTTCAAGTTCATTCAGCATTCATTTTTATATAAATGATTTTGCAAACAAATCTATAACTACAGTTTCTGTTCCCACTACTGACTTGCTTTTGAGCCAGAAGTCACTTGTGGTGTTCTACCACACTTGTACGCACTCCAACAGTGATCCTGATTCTTCAGCAAAACCTGTTTTTATAAAAGGTATCATTACTCATTTTCTGATCTTAAGAAGAAATTTCCTTTGTCTGCAGCACTTTTTGTTTTGGGAAATGCAAAAGCGGGATAGTCAAAGTCTGCCCGTATTAGAAATAGTCATCTAGTTAAATCCCTGCAAAATCTCTATAGCACCGGGACATGAAAAATAAACCAATTTGTGTAACACCAAACCCTGACAGATATGCCAGTTTATCCCAAAACATGTACTGAACTTTTTTTAGTTAAGCTATAATGAAACAGGAAATCCTGGTGTTACTTGAAACCATGTCTCACATGCTTGATAAAGAAGATTGACTTTCAATGAAAAAAATTTTTTGAAAATCACATAGAACAATACGTTAGGCATTTCTTGTCAAGATTTATTCAGAGGAATATTGCTTAGTACATATTTCACATATTTCTGGTAATGTGAATGGGCAAAAAATTAATAAATAAATAAATTAATTAAAGTGACAGTGCAAAATTATTTAATTCTGATTGAAACACAGTTTACGTAAAAGCCTCTCACAAAACTGTAATATTAACAGCTGCAAAACCAACAAATCAGGCTGGTTTAGTTTTGAAGGAAAATGTACAACAAATAATAGCAGTATCTGGTTTGCAATTTTTTTATAAGTATAAGGAAATCGAAGGCAGAGAAATCACAGAAAACCGCTTCAATAAACTAACCAGTTCTCTGTAAATCCATCCTGAAAAGGGTCTGTAACAATAAGGAAAACATAACAGTGTCAATGTAGCTGGTACAGAGGCAAATAAAATAATTTTTGAAGAGTAACAGATAGTGACCGATAACAGTAGTGTAGCGAAGGTAGTGGTGGGCCTGAACAAGAAGACAGAAAGGCAGAAGGCACAATATAACCTATCTATTTTGTTCTATTTTACAGGAAACATGGTCAGCCTACAGCTCATTTTGCTAATGTCTTTTCACTTGGACCCAATGGATGGAGTATATTTTTTGTGATTAATGTTTGCATTTAAAAAATGCATACATTTACTGCAGGGAAGGACTGCATGGCTCAGGCTACCTAGTTCTATACATTTGTTAAATATTACAGCTTACTTAACCATTAGCCTGTTTTCCTCCACTCCGTACAAATTACTGTTTTCCTGTTTCATGCCTTTTTGACCATTTTGCTTCTTTTTGATGTTACTACATTTTCAGGAAGGTTGTCCTGGTCAGACATATTTCTATTTCTGTGTAATAATACTCCATTATATCTCCACAGTCTCTCGGCTTTTGCCATCATGTTGCCATCTTGCTCCTGTACAAACTGTCCAAATGTCTTAAAGCAAAAGCAGGTTTGGCTGCGGTGGGGCAGGAAGCCTGAACAAGGTGCAGAAAGGTGGTAAAG
>NC_056725.1:1034890629-1035043129 GCF_019279795.1 Protopterus annectens
GAGAGAGAGACAGAGAGAGAGAGAGAGAGAGAGACAGAGAGAGAGAGAGAGAGAGAGAGAGAGAGGTGAAAATGAACTCAGGAGAAGGATCGGTTAATAAGCTGCTGGGGAGGAAAGGAAGCATCAGCAAGAGTTTCCTTCATGCAGGACAAAGAATCAGAACGGATAAGAACAATAGAAAAGTGCGATCGATATCAAACAGAATTGCTAACCATTCACCAAATACACTTATGCAGCGGGAGTAAAAAACAGCCTTGGAAGCTAAAGAGGGTCCTAAATTGTTTCCTCAGTATCAAGGGAAAAAGATTATGATAGTTTTATTTGGGCATTTTAATGTCTATGTTACCATCACCAAACTGATCAGGGGCAATGGGTGAGGTTTTTAACTGCAATGATTATGGATACGGCATGTTTTGTCAAAAAAGTCTGTCACTGATTGTTTGTTTTATTATAAAATTAGGAAAGCTGTTTTTGAATGTCTAAACATACTCCTGAAGCTTATAGGAAATGGTTTAGAAAACACAGGAGAAATCCAGAAAAATGTCAGTGACTTCACTGCAGATATAAACGCTTATTGGGTTAATGGATGTCAACTTCCTATTTTGGAAAATGTGAGGAATTAATCATATGGGAACAAACTCTCAGTACTTTGCCTGAGTAATTAAGAATCTGATTATCAGATCAGGAGTATAACACTGGTGAGGAAATGAGCAAAACTCAGACCTCTAGCTTGCTAGCAGGCACAACTGCAAAAGAGGGAATTACACAGCCCTGCACATGAGATTAAGGGAATCTGTGGGGTGCACATCAAACCCTCTATAGTAGGCTCCTCCACAGACAAAGGGCAAAGTCACTTGCTGCTGTGTATACTAAAGTCCTGGGGTTAGATGTTTATGCTGCAGCCAAGTAAAACATGTACAATGAAAATGTTCACAGTGGTAGTGTGGGGTAAAAGGCCATTCATGGGAGCTAACAGAGGCAGCACTACAGTAGTGATGGGCTGTCTTGAAATGGCAATTGCTTCATATTACCACAAGGTCCTGTACCACATCCTGGTAGAGAGAAAAGAAACCATTTTAAGAGGAATACTGCATCAGAACATGACTATTGTTGTTAACCTTGCACTTATTAGACTGGAACATAACTTACCCCAGGCCATCCATCAATCTAGGGTCATGGCAAGTATATCTTTTAGGGTACCATTGACCAAAGTTTACTTGGATTAGGAAGGGAAGTAGGGAGAAATATAGATGAGTGTTTTAGCAGATGTTCAAATAGCTAATGAGCATGATGACCATACCTCTCAACCTCTTAGTACAAGAAATCTGCACAAAGCATGACATAATGGGAGACAAAGGCACAAAAATAGGGACAAATTTTAAATATTGCTCTTATAAACTTAGAAAGTTGCTAGAATTACAGGATTTGACCTAGCAACCTAGCATGCATTTTATGAGGAATATGAAGTCTGAAACTAAAATGTATGTCATTATTTAGTGACATCAATTATCAGATCGTCCCAGAGATTTGCCAGAAACTACAAATTTTATGAGAAGCAGACGAAAAATATGCTGCAAAAATCTGGACATTCTGTGAAAATCTGGACATTTGAGAATTATGATTATGACACAGTATCTTGTGAACATGTAATTACACACATCCATGCATGGAGACAATCATATATGCAAGGCAGCAATGGGGAAACCCAGTCAAAGTCCATAACTCCAATAGATGTTGGTGATGTGACTACTTTATTGGAAATTCTAGGTAGTAGCAACAAGTCTAAGCCTGGGCCACAGCTGTCAAAAGGTACAAGCCTGCCTCTGGAAGGTGTCAACTTCAGGGAAAGTTATGGCTACTAGCAAAATGGGAAAAGCCTAAATCTGTGCCTCGCTTTTTCAAAACAGACTAGATGTCCCTTGGAAAGGAAACTGCAAAGATTTATAAAGAGACTTCAGACAAGCACTCCTCTCTTATCAAACAGTACAGAACATGAAGTAGGTAACCAAGGAATCTTCTCACTTACAAGGGTAAGGGGAAACCCATATACTCAGATAAGGGATTTATTTACAGAGAATATATTTCTGAAGAAGGGAGAGAAAGAAAAAATGATATTCCTTTTGCAGACCATTTGGGCATAAAGCATACAAAATATAGGCTTATGCAGACCTTTACTGGCCAGGCATTTCAAAAAATGTGGTAGGGTACTACAAGATGTGTATGGTATCAAAAGGTATGTAAGTTGCAAGATAAAGCAAAGAATGCTTTAATGTCATTGGCTGTTAACTTCTTCTTCTGGCTTTTCCTGGTTAGGGGTCACCACAGCGGATCACCTGTCTGCTCATGATTGGCAGTGGAGTTTTACGGTGTCTAATTGCCAGCCTGGGGCCCTACCTTCCACAGAAGGCACACACATGCATGCACTCACACCTGGGTCCAATTTAGAGTGTCCAATCCACCTACAGCATGTCTTTGGGATGTGGGAGGAAACTGGAGCACCCGGAGGAAACCCACGCGACCACAGGGAGGACATGCAGACTCTGCACAGTAAGCACCCCAGCCGAGGATCGAACCAGAGAACCTTTTGCTGTGAGGTGGCAACACTAACTGCTGCACCATCATGGCCACCCAGTGTCGTTGGCTGTTAACAAGAAACCATTTCAGTGGGCGGCCATGGATATTGTGGAGCTGTTCCACGCAAGGGCAAGAGACATATTTTTTGCTGGCAGTATGCCATGCTACTTTGTATCCTGAGGTGCTCATTTGTCATTCTTTGAGACAGAAAAAGTGGAAAATGATCTGGTAAAAATTTTTGATAGGGTGAGTATTGGCCAGAATATACTGATGATGAAGAAAATGACTAACTCAATGTCATACCTCCTGACTTGATTATGGATTTGTTGTGGAGTAAACTAGTTGAAATCTACTCTCTACTGCCCATAAACAAATGGTCTTGTGGAAAGGTTTACTTTAAGGAGCATGCTGAGAGCATTTGCAGAAGAGTTTAAGCAGCTATGGGAGGAGAAGTACCTGCTTAATTCATAAAACCAAGACTGGATGCAGTATGAAACAAACCAAGCAACACTGATACTGAACAAGTGTTTAATAAAACAAAACTTTCAGGTCAAACAAATCCTTCATCAGTGTATAAAATACTAACACATACTAACCATTTTTATATACTATCAAAAATCACACAGCCATTAATTATTCAAGTAAACAATCAATCCTAGTTAAAAACAATAGTTGCAGACCACAGAACTCTATTTTATACCTTAGTACAGGTTTTAAAGAAACAGTCTGGTTTAAACATATAAGCAGGTAAATCAGGTACCTTTCCGTGCTACAGCTGTAGCTGTCTGAAGTCATTAACAAAAATAATACTTTTCAACACCCAATAACTAGGAAGAATTATATATTGTCTGGCTTAGCAACATGTGTTACAATGAATATAATATACTTGGCTACCTGTAATAAATGTCAGGCATTTTATGTTGGGAAATCTACCAGAAAACTGAAGGAAAGAATAACTGACCACCATTCAGAAATAAGAAGAAATATTGGCACTAATTCCTTGGCTAAGCATATCAGTACATATGGAAATGCACATAAATTCTCTTATAGGGTGATAGAGTATGTAAGGATATACGAGAGGTAGATCTTAACAATAAGCTTGAGATGAAGGAATATCAATGGATAATACGCCTTTGTGCTGATGTATTACCAGGTTTAAACCAGACTGTTTCTTTAAAACCTGTACTAAGATATAAACAAATGTGTTTGAAATAGAGTTCTGTGCTTCTACAACTATTTTTAACTAGGATTGATTGTTTAATTGAATAATTACTGGCTGTGTGATTTTGATAGTATATAAAAATGGTTAGTATGTGTTAGTATTTTATACACTGATGAAGAGTTTGTTTGACCTGAAAGCTTTGTTTTATTAAGCACTTGTTCAGTATCAGCATTGCTTGGTTTGTTTCATACTGCATCCAGTCTTGCTTTTATGAACTAAGCTTTGTTCTGCAACTGTTTGGCTTTTTTAGGAGAAGTACCTGCCCCATTTCCTTTTTGTATGCAGAGACGTGTTCAATAATAAACAAAATTTTCACCAATTGAACTTCCTTACGGTCACTGGTTGAGGAGGACCCTAAAACTAATTTATGACTAGTAGATGGGTGAATGTCATTCCCATAAAGAGTCTGTTGTGGAGTATATGCTGAATTTCAGGAATATACTTGGGGAACTCATAGAGCTGACAAAGGAGCATATACAACAGAACAGGAACAAACGATCTGGTATTACTGGACAACTACAGCTCAAGAGAATACAGTTGAACCGAAGATAATGGTGCTTAATTCTGTTCAAAACAATAAGCTGCAGGCATCATGAGGCTCTTTTTTTACTGGTATAAGGAAGATAAGTTATGCTGGTTTTGTGTTGGAATTGCCAGATAGGAGGCAGAAACACAAACTCTACAGCTTCGACAAGATAAAGCCCTGCCATTATAAAGAAACATTAATACAAAAAAAATGTAGTTGGTTACAAGAGGACTGAGAGGGAGATCTGGTGCTGGATGACTTCAGTAGATGCAATTATATTTTCACCACAGCTATCCCCTGCAGAAGTGCAGGGACTTTTGGAAGTCATGTAAGAGTTTGGGGACATGCTGACATAGTGCACTTGGCTAGTATAGCACCTTGTAAACACTGGAATCCAATCAGGACTGGTGCCACCATTAAGGCAAATTAGGCATTCGCCTAGGGTGCAAATCATAAGGGGGCAGAGCCAGGTGGCTCGTAATACCGCTCTAATTTAGTGTAGCGAGTATTTGCAGAACTCTGAGCAACGCACATGCGTGCTCGAGTTCCGCTTTCACAAAAAAAAAAAAAAAAACACACCTTACAATCTGGATTAACTAGACAGACTGCAGGGATCCATTTAGTCAGCAGCCACATATGTGACATGGCTGCTGATTAGTCCTATTGCTCTCGCTCTCTCTTCCCGCTCTTTGCATTGGGTAAGGCAACGAGCGAGAGTGAGAAAGCGGAGTCTTCTTCCAAGTCATGCGTGAATTTTATTACTTCTAATTGAAAACCAATCCACAGTGACAGGCAGATAGTTTCTTTTCAGGTAAGTGTGAAAAAAAATAATGGGTTCTTCTGACTGTTTTTTTTTTTTTTTTCAGCATGCCCAATCAGCTATACATATTGCATTTTTTTCCTGGCAGGGTCATCCAGATATTGTCTGTAATTTTTTTTTCTTGGCAGATTTGTCCAGATAATTTATGTATCTAATTATTGATTATTTTTGGCAGGATCAACCAGATACTGTTTAAAATGAAAAGGTGGACTGGTTGCATATTTGTTCTTTGTTTCTAACATCCTGGGCCTGGAGTTTGGCAGGGTCAACCAGATCATAGTAGAAGATGAAATCTGCAGTGGGCTGGCTGTTTTGGGGGGCAGTTTGTGATTTTCTAACACTCTTGGCATGGTCAACCAGATACTAGTAGTAGGTAAGGTTAGGTAGTACGTTTTTGGGGCTGTTGATGACTTTATTTTTTTAAATAAACTATCCTGGCAGGATTGACCAGATACTAGGGATGCAATGTGTTTTGGGGACTGTTGATTTTTTTTTTTTGGTAATACACTGGCATGGTCAACCAGATATTAGTGGTCTGTGTGTTTTGAGGGCTGTTGCTGACTTTCTTTTTTTATACTATGCTGGCAAGGTTGACCAGATACTGGCGATGCAGTTTTTTGGTTGACTGTTGTATTTTTTTTTTTAATACTGTAATACATTGTCTGGCATGGTCAACCAGATACTAGTGGCCTGTGTGTTTTGGGGGTTGCTGATGACTTTCTTTACTATTATTTTATATATAGATATATATTTTTTTAAGTTAATATCCTCCTGGGGTGAGTCAAACAGATACTAGGTCTGAAGTATGTTCTCGGGAGCCATTTAAGGATGACATGTTTTTTTAACCTAACATCATTTTGTAGGGGGTAGTCAAGATTAATAGGACTGTTTGTCAATGTTTTGTTGTTGAAACAAACTGTACTCTTGCATGAGTACGGTGTATATTGGTGAACTGAAGTAAGATCACATGCAATTTCTTGGCTATGTGATGTGAAAGAAATACAATAATGTAATTGTGGCCTTTTATTTTCATTATTTTAAACATTGTAGGCTCAAAGCATATTCTCTGGGTAGGCAGTTGGAATGAGAGCAATGTCTATGTGCAAATAGAATGACTGCAGCTCTGTCTAACTTTGCAAGAGTAATGTACATTTTAGTGAAGTAAGATCGACTTCAAGCTCTGAATTATTAAGTATTGTTTGTGTGAAAAAATTAATTACAGTGTCGTCTTTTTTGTTGCTGAAAAATTAAATTTTGATTATGTAATCTATGTGTAATTTTTTTGTGCGATAAATATGTCAATAAATATGTCAATTTAAATTATTGATTCCTTTTTCTATAATTTTGATTTCAATTTAAAAAAGTGACTTATTTGTAAAACAAGGAGCACACTAATAGGTTTTGCCTAGGGCGCAAAATAGCCTAGCATTGGCACTGAATCCAGTGGTCAATCAAAATGACTTTTTACAGGTGCCTGAGCAAGACAAGCAAGAGTTGATGGATCTGGGCATGACGCAATAACCAAAGAGTCCCTTAACCTTGTCAATGGTGCTGATGCCAGAAGTAGAATGGGCACACCAAGTTGTGTTCAGACCATACGAAACTAAATAGTCACATATAACCCAAGACAGACAAAGCTTTAGAATAGCTTGATGGGACTGTCTGACCAATACTGACCAGACTCATAGTACATGACAGGTGCCCTTAATGTCAATGGCAAGGGGAAAGGTCATCTTTTGTCATCCAATTTGGGCTGTATGACAATCCAGCAATGGAGTAGTGCCAGTGATACAAATATTGACACTATGTCAAGATGGAGGAGTGAGTATCATTACTTAAAATACACCTGTAATCCCAAGCTTTATTTTTTGGTAATGTCACTAGAAAAATCATTTGAGTCTAGGTAGGGGAATGAATTATAACAAACTGAATGAAGCTAGCTGTTGTCTTTCAGAAATCATACTGGAAAGTTTTATTTAGCTGGTTTAAATGTAATTATGTTTTCATAAATACGTGGTTGTTGCTTCCTGTTCATCACTCTACTGGTAGAAGAAGACTGAGCTCTTGAGCTTCATTTGCTAAAGGTTCAACCCACTGACAGTTGGAGTTCCTCCACATGAAATCATTGACAGCGAGCTGTGCTTGCAGTGATACCATTTTTTGAGGAACTACCCCTCCTTTGATTTGGTGCGACCATGGAGTTGGTATATATAAGCCTGGAGAGTGTGAATCGCTTGTGTTTTTCGGCTTTTTTTTTTTTTAAATGCAGTTTCGAGATTCCGATCCTAGTTGCATTCACTTTTGCCACACATAGTGGAAACCTACTAGTTATCTCACAGAATGTAAAATATATAGAATGCAAAAAATGTGAATTATATCAGATGTATAATTATTTACACTGGAAATATATCAGACCTGTTAAAAAAGATAAAACAAGTTCGCAAATGTGCATATATTTGCAGTGCCTAAACCTCAGTGTTTCAAAAAACGTTACTCCAGGTAAAAGGATGCATTACCTTATTTGGACTCTAGCTTCCCCCCAGAGTTTTGTGCTTGTGTAAATAGAAAGTTTTACAGTCAGAATTAAAATGAAATATGGAACACAAAACTCTTTTAAGTTGATAGAATGAGTACTAAGCTCAGTTTTTGCCTTGCAATGAAAACATGCATTGCACAGTGGCCTGTGGCTCTGGAATAGAAGCTGAAGCCTAGAATATATTAACTCTGAGACTGTGCAACTGGTTTTTGGACTGCCAAGTCAAAGGAAGATAGAATTCAGTAAAACCTTTAGCTGGTGGCAGTGATAGGAATAGTTAACCTGCTAGACAGAGTACTCTGTAGAATCTGAATGTTTAAAACCCATTTATTTTGTATTTTATTGATCAGATATGCATTTAATTTTACAGATTACATTACTTATTTCCAGTAAAAAAGTCTTATTAATTTAATTTCAAAACTTTGTGTATAGCAGTTTAATTATTAGTATAAGGGTATGTGTGCAGACTTAGTAACATCTCAACTGTTGGTAACAACCTTTTGAAGAGTAACTGCTGAAAACTATTGTTGAAATACAAATATTTAATGGTTAGCTCATTTTAAGTAAGTGTGAAACATAATTGTGATCTTTGTGTTTTAGATTGGTCTGGCTTATGCGAGTGAGTGTTTTACCATGAAAGCAAGGAATGGGATGCTGGAACTAGAGAGAGAGAGACTCCCTCCTGGACAACTGTATGCATGGGTATATGCAAGTGTGTGTTTTGTGTGTGTGTGTCTGTGTGTGTGTGTGTGTGTGTGTGTGTGTGTGTGTGTGTGTGTGTGTGCGCGCGCGCGCCCGCGCAAAAGTCTGCTGTTGTAATATATCACTGAAAAGTACTTGGCTGGTAGCAAGGTTGCTAAGATCCTACAAAGCCACTGATTACAATTCGGCTCTATAGCTGGTCATTATTAAGCTTATTTTCATGTGGCAGGCACTGGCTATTACTTGTGGTAAAAATGTATTTACTGTACACTCTAAAGGTCAACAGCACTTTGCATATTATTTGCAGTCAGTGGTCTGCATTGTGAGATTATCGGTCCTTACCATCACAAAATAACTGGTAACAGCATAAGTACAATGATGTGCCCATGATCATGTTTAGATCACAAGTAATGCACATAACGTTATTCTGCATACAACAGCCAACATGAGTGATACTTTGCTCACATAATTCTAAGGTTTTGTTTTATTAGCAGATAAATCAAGGTATCATATATTTTGCATTTGGTCTTTTTTTGCCACAAATATTTCTTGCAGTTGTAGATAAAAGTTATTACATAAACAGAAATACAGTAGAGTGCCTGATAGCATAAAAACACTTCCCTCATGCATTCTGATCTTGAAACTCACCTGCAACATCTATGACTTTACCATTCATGACTTCTCACTATTAAACTACAGTTCATGAAAACACTTTTGAAAATTCCATGTGCCCTGTAACATATGACATCTGCGATAGCAGACTGTTTTTGTAATATTCTCCATGCTGTCTTTATGAGAAGCCCTCCAGTTCAAAATGTTATGTTTCTTTAAACTGTACCAGTTTAACATAAAATCAGAAAATGATACTTAAAATGAACTCAGTCCTAAAGGTAAACTCACTTCATTTAAATATGTTTTGCTTCCCAGAATATGGAATCATTAGGTTTTAATGACTAGATTATGTAAAACATTGGAAAGAGACATTGGAACGTCTGCACATGGCATGTTTTGCCTGTTTTCTGTATAGTAACATTCATATTTAAACTATGCCCTGCTACTGCATTTCCCATCTTTGAAATAGCTGTGATGGCTACATCCAATAAAGAAAATTAATTTTTAACAGTTTCATTAACTCCGCTCTAGGTACATGTCTGTGTAAAAAGCAAACAGAGAAATACATATATTGAGGAGCACTACATCAATCACTCAACAACGCATGACTTTTGGTGTGAAACCAAAACAGGAACAAACTGCACAAATGAAAAAGTCAAATAACAGCTCAACATATTTTATTAAAACCATGGATTTCTATATCAGAAAAAAGCAATTATTCAGCGGGACTATAATTTAGGATTATTGCCAGAAAACGAAATGGCACGTTGCCAAGGATTCTTGCTGAAGCAATAGAGCTGTTCAAAGCTGTGAAAAGGAAAATGAGTTGGCAGATTGTCTGCAAACAGGGATTCTTCTTGTGAGAACACACGACTGCAAGGATGTCACTTTGGGAGCACTGTCCTGCATTTTGCCCTTTGGTATCAACCAGAATATTTTTTTGTTTGTTTTCTTGTTTCTGATTCAACCATCAATTTAAACTAGTCTATTCTTTTCTTTCCAGCATTGTATTCTTGCGTGTTCTGCCTGACCTTTGTGCTGTTTGTGCATTCCTTACAAAAGGTAATAAAAGCTGTTTTATGATGATAAAGTGTTGGTAAAATTAAATACGTATCAGAACTGGAGTTACTTCCTTTTAATTTTATAATGCTCTGCAAATATACTACATGCTAGCAGTAACCAACAATGGAATTCAGGTATAATTCTGTCAAAATTCCAACCCTTGGTGTGTTTAATGATTAAAAAATAAAATATAATCGAGCTACAGTTTACATCCAGTTTGTGTACTGGGTTTACTGTTACACTAGTCTGTAGTAGAATTTAGTGTCTTTCTACTGCATTATCTTAATCTGCTTTCATTTAGGATTACAGTCTATTCATTTTACTAGGAACAATATAATTGAGGTTTAGATTATTCTTCTGTTTTTTCATGGATGTTATATACATAACTTTTTTATTGATTGAGATTTTGCATAACATAAGCAGTGTTAGCAAAATTAAATCTTGGTGTTATTGTCTAAAACATAACACATGGAAAAGAAAAAAGAGACTTTGCAGACTGGTAGAAGGAATAGGGGAGTGAGTGAAGAAGTCATTTTCCGTCCGACAGTCAAAAAAGCAGTTTTGGTCATGACTGAAACATGGTGTTGATGGAAGACAGGTTGCATTAAAACTGCAGGGAGATAAAAAGCTTGTGAGAAAAGTAGAGATTTCTTGATCTGCCATGGTTATTACTCCCTGCCTACACAGAAAGAGCTCCATAACAAGATACATCAGCCATTAAAATAGTCCTCTTTCTTTATTTGATCAACGATACTTTAAGTAAAATGTTTGCAACAAAAGTATTGAAGAAGGTGCCTTTCTGGCATTATGATTCTAAACACATTACTAAGAAAGCATGAATAATGCCTAAAGCTGGGAGAAACATAAATTAAAAAATGTACATAAACAGGCCTATATTCTACATGTTTTAGTAAATGGATTTACTTAGTATCTGCAACTACTGTGTTGAAATACACTATATCTTTCATATGTGGAAGTTCAAATGGAATACAGATTTTAAGTGGGTATTTATTCAGTCTAGGGTAAGTAAGTGATATGAATATCTGTTCAGACATCTTAACTTGAACTGCTAACAATTGGCTGCGACTTAACTCTTTGAAGATGGGCTAACAGTGCAAGTGCTGACTAGGGCTGCACCTGCCTCCATCCTTGCACCTTCCATCTTACTCAGCAAGCAGGATTTAAACCAAGACGACAAGATGTCCCACCTGGTAGTGATAGATGACAGGGAGCTTTCACTTCATAATAAAGTGTCAGCTGTTGTCAATTTTTCTGTTGCTATCTGATATATCATCTGAAGCGTTAAGTGCCATATTCCCAAAAGTGATTTAAGCACTCTTGCTAATGAATTAGTTTCCCCTCAACTGAATTCTTATAATGCCCTGTGTTTTGGATTGCCTGCAGGTAAACTTCACAGATTTTAGCTGGTGCAGAATGCTGTGGCTAGGTTACTGGGGGACCCCAAAACTCTTCCACATTACTCTGGTACTGTGGTCTCTGCATTAGTTTCCTGCCAGTTACCAGGTCACCATCAGAGTTATGGTTCTAATGTACCGTGCTCTGTATGAAATCGGAAAAACCTATTTGAAATTCCTGGTTAAGCCCTACCACATAATTCAGCCACTTTACTCTTCCACTGCAGGGCTGCTGAAGATTCTCTGGGTTTTGATGGCCTCCACAGGCATACAGCATTTCTAGTGTCTGCACCTACCTTTAGCATTCCCTACTCTGGTGGTTGTATCAGTGTTCCAGTGAGTTCTCGTTTTGTAGACAGTTTAAGACCGATTTGTTTAAACAAGTCTCTGAAGGAACATTGAGAAATACTAGTTATAAAGTAGTTTTGTATGTTTTCTAGTCATTTTTATGATTCATTTTTTAATGTGCTTTGAGTATTTTTTTATAATGGAAAAGTCGCCTCACAGCAAGATGTTGTCCCGTTCGATTCTCAGCTAGAGTGTCTTCTGTGGAGACATGCGTGAATGGGCGTACCTTCGTTGAAGGTTGTGCGTTAGGGCCGGCAACTCAGCACGTAAAAATCAACTGCCAATCATTAGCGGACCAGAGTTCCGCTGTGGCGACCCCTAACCGGGAAAAGCCTAAAGACACAACAACAACAACACATAAATACATAGACTAAAATAAATCAATTATGATTTGTCAAAATATTATTCCCTTCATACTCAAAATTAGCCCAACGTTATCACTAAAAATCTTATGATAGCTTTATGATTCCAAAAATGTACATTTGAGGGTGGTTAATCATATTTAATATAGAAAATGCATTTCATTATATGTTGAACATCTATATTCAGCTACTCAGAAAATAATATTTTAGGTGAAATAGCAAAGGAGAAGCAATGACTTAGAAATAACGCTAATTACTAAACTAGTATTCCCAGAAATATGAAGTCTCAAACACACAAACATGTATACATATGTACATGCACACACAAAATACATATGATAGTGAAATATTTGTTAAGCATTTAATAAAAAACTGCCTGAGATTCATGCTACTATTTTTCTCTCATTTGTAATTGATTTGACTAAACTATAGATATTTTGCTTTTGAAGTAGAGGCCTTTGTCTCATGTCTTTATGGAACCTGACGTTTGTCTTGCAGTACAGTTCCATCCTAAAAATGGGGTCTTGCTTTCGATATAGTAAGTAAACTATGTTTGTTAGTGTGTTATAGGAGCCTAAAACTAGCCAGTAGCCCATCATACTCTGTCAAAGACTTATTCCCAATAATAAAGAAAGGTATGACACTTACTGCGCAGGTGATAAATGGAGAAACACATATGGTGGCAGGAAGGTTTTGGTGAATAACTGTTACTGTCTTACGAACACAGAAGTTAAATAAGCTTGGACAGTAACGATAATGAAAGCCACGTTTCAGACATAAACTGCAGCATGTGTCTTAAGGCAGTGAGTTATTTCGCCAACTTAAATCTTGTAAGTTACAAAATGAGCATTCTCATGACTGCTGTGTGACCTCTGCTCTTTTTTCTCTTTCACTTACTATAGAATGTGAGGGGGTTTCCAGATGGTACTGTCAGTGTACAAGGAGAAGAATCAGGTTGCTTTTCTTACTGTAACTGAATGTTAATTTTTGAAAATCTCATATTGTTTTCATTAAATTTCAAAAAAAAAAAAAATGAGAATGAAAGAAGGATATTGTCTCAGGGGATAATGCTATCAAACGCAGGGAAAAAAATCATTTGAACTGTACAAAAATCTGTCTAAATCCCTAATTAGTGTAGCTTGCTAATTCCCACTTGCACTGAGTCCTCTGAAGGAGTCCCCCATATAGAAATTGCTCCCATTTGTTTCTGGCCAAGACATCAGCTTGGACATTGGACTGGTAGACCACTCAAAATTGTGTTCATGACATAGGAATACTCAGAAATGTACATGCAGCATCCTTTCATGGGAAGTGACAGATTTCTTGCTGTTTTCTTAGCCAACCCCCCTGCTAAAGCTGACTGCTGAGAGGGGTACACCTTCAAAGCTTTTCAAGAGTTTCAACAGAGCAGTATTGGTATAAACATAGGGTACAATGCATAGCTCTCCCCATGAGCTATACCTTCCCCTCACTGTTTGTTTTTGGTGATCTCTGAGAGGGGACAAAGTCCTTCTTCACTCAGCCACTCTACACACTGCTTCACTTCACTCTTCACCCAACCCCCATTCTCACCACCTCATATCACGTTCTTTATATTTATCCACCTCCTTCCTCTCCCTGGCCTCTTCACTCCTGTATTTAAAATGCCAATCACTTTCACAACCTTTCACACCCAACTTGTTACTCATTCCTCCTTGTCTCTTTACCACTAAAATATTCAATGCACCACATTCTATTACTTTTTATAGAAACCCTCCTTCTTATCCTACCCCCATCACTTCCCTCATTCTGTAGACCTCGTCATTACTAACATCTTTATCTGCATTCATTCCTTTTCCAAGATCACAAGTTCACTTCCAATCAAACATCCACTTATTGACTTTCTTACACACTAGGACTTTATAACAGAACCAACTTTCCTTTCCTATTTCAACAGGGCACAGCAATCACTCTACCAAAAGTCTCTTCTCACACTAACTGCAGTTATTAATATTAGTTTCTTACCTATGCCTTGTAACAAAAATCTTTTAAAAACTATTATGCAAGCTCCACTGCAAGAAATCCTTTGGAGTTCTTTGTGACCAACAGCATGGTTTCAGAAATGCATTCAATACACAGACTGCCCTCTACAAAATATATTAAAACACGGGCAATCACCTCCTCACAGCTGTCCTTTTCACTGACATGACTAGGCCTACAAGACTGTAAATCATACAATACTTCTTAACAAATTAACCAGACTCAGCTTTGGACCTAATACAATATAATGGTTTACAAGTTACCTCAAAGGTCACTGTTTCAAAGTTTGTAACAACACTCTTTCTAACCCTAGAACCCTAAATATCAAAGCACCTCAAGAGTTAGACCTTGGACCCCTACTGTTTTCCTTTTTTCTAAATGACTCCCCCATGACCTTCCTCAGTGAGATATAATTATGTATGCTGGCAACCATCTTCTGCTACAATGCCACCTATCTTTCCCTATTCCTAATCATACCTTGTATAACTTCTGTTCCTACCTCAAGTGGGCCAACAGTAAGAATTTACTTATTAACTCAGGCAAATCAAGTATAATGGTTTTGGTAAACCACAGAAACTGATTAACAACACCCTATTCCAAATAAACGATAGACTTGATAATTAGATCCCAATTATGACCCAGCAAAAATATCTGGGTGTTCTTCTGGACCCTAATCCATAATTTTCTCACCACATGAACCACAAAATCAGTAAAGTGCTATGCCAACTAAAACTTTATTGCCAAATCTCCATCTTCTCACTCCAAAATCCTGATTAATCTAACCAGGAATGTCCTGATCCCTAAACTAGAATACATCCTACTAATCTTTTCACTATATTCCATCACTTATACTCACAAACTTTAGATGACTGAAAAAAAATCTGCTATTTTGCCCTCTTTGCCTCCCCCCTCACACATTTGCAACTTACTGAGTAACATTCACTGTTCACCTGTCCATTTAAATGCAGTCCTAGTCCTTTGCACACTATTATTCAAAATACTCATTATTGGCCACTGTCCTCCCCTAAAGACTCAGTTTCAAATAAAAACCTTCATACACACTACAGGAAAGATATCTTCTTACATAGGCGATGCTTCAAAAACCAGTATAGAAGAAAAAAGCACCCAGAACCAACTCACATCTGAGGTATGTTCCCATAACTCCGCAGAGGACTTTAAAGCAAATTTAAAAGAACATCTCAAAGAAGAACCTATCTGCAAATGCTTTGATACAAAAAATATTAACCATAGCTTCAAATACACAACCATGGCTTAATTCTAACCACCAGTATATTGCATTGCTTTGTAAATACAGTAAACGCTTAGTTAACCGGCACCCATGGGGATTGGTGGATGCCGGATAACTGTAGTTTCTGGTTGACTGAGAGTTACTATTAAAAATAGGCCTGACTAATACTGTACCCTATACTATTTGTTTGGTTTGACTTTTTCTTAGGTTGGGGAGAGCAATAATTTATTCCTATCTTCCTTTTTAAAACTGTAAAACTCTAAAAACGTAAGGTATGTTTCTGTGGGGGAAGGGCAGAAATTGCAACACATGGACATTCTACTGTATTTCTTTGATTTTTTTTCTGGTTGCTTGAGAGTTATGGTTGCTTTTGTTCTGGTTAGTTGAGCGTTTACTGTAATGTGAAAATGGTTATATCTTTCAGCTTAACTTGCATGTAATTAAAATCATCATGTATGAATGTATATGTACTGTTTGCTTTGATTTTACTAATATTTCATTCATTGTTTGTATATACTGTTCCTCTGGATTATGGGTTGTGGCTGAAATGGATTCATGGACCAGCTCATCTGCCCAATTATCAAATAGCTAAATAAATGAATGAATAAAAAGCATCCTGGTGTCTGGCAGTTGGTGTAGAGGGTTAAGACTGTGAGCTACAACTCCTGTGTTACAGGGTTTCATTTCCCAGCCTTGTTTGTTTACTGTGTGACCCTGAGCATGTCACTTAATCAGACATTGCTCTTGGGTTGTCCCTGAAAAGGGTCTGTGTGTCCAGTGGGCCTACCAGGATAACAAATGTTGAACAATTGCGATGCTGCTGCTGTTATGTTTATACTTGTTATAAGTAAGGCAGGAGTAGTATAACAGCATAAAGTTGAAATATTTTGAAAAGAGTCAAATCAATTTCAGTGTTAATAGCTGCAAAACATGGAGCATTGAAAGTTGCCACTGATTCAAAGAGAGTGAAAGAGGAAATGGGATGGGAACAGGGCAAGCAAATGTATAATACAGAGGGAAATAAATGGACCATAATCAGTCTAGTAATTCCTGCCGTGTAAAGGAGGTATAATTTATCTGATGTGATATATTACATAAGAAACAACAAAAGAAAACTCCTTGTTCTCTTTTCATTAATTAGAAATATTTTGTTTGGTATGAAGGAGCTGAATGTCTGTATTTTATAGGCTATGACTAGTAAGATTTATAAGGATAACGTTAGTGCCGTAATGTACTCTAGACCTGTGCTAGTGCTGAACAAAAGTCAATATAGCTCACAATTGTTAACCATTTAATTATATTTGATATATCAGAGTAGTTTAACAGAAGTAGTTGATATGAAAGAGGTTTGTGGTTTGTAGCAATATTAAAAAGTGCACATTAATGGAGAAGGATAGCAACTGCATCCTTGCATAACTTTTTATACCGCTTTCCATGGCAATATGGGTAAGCATTAACCTCAGTACCAAAAGGTCACATTAGCTATAATAATGGGATGCTGCCGGGGAAAAAGCAAATCATTAACCTTAGTACCAACAGTGCAGATTAGATATAATAAAAGGATGTGGCTGAGAAAAAAAGCAAAGCAGCCAGGCCATCTTTCAGTAGGACCATTGTTCCAAAGGTAAGGGAGCTTGGTGATCTCCAGAAAGTTGTGTATGATGTACAAGTAGGAGGCATCTGTCCTGAGGACCTGCACAATTGTCCGACTGTGGAGGCAGTCAGTAGTTGTTTCCCTCTATTTTCCTCCCTTGGCAAAATATTCAGGAACAACTGGGGGGGTGTGGTATCTGGAAAGTACACTGTTCCCATCCTATCCCTACTCCAACCTCCTTTACCCTTGCCAGTCATCCCTTGTCTCTAAAAACAATGGTAAGGGAGGAGGTATTCAGGCTCTTGCAAAAAAGTGCCATCCAGGAGGTCCTTGCCAATCAGAAATACTTAGGAGTTTATTTCAGATAATTTTTGGAGCCAAATAAAGCAAAGGTTCTTGGGAAAATGCTTCATCTCAATGGCTGATATTTCTTTATCTCAAAATAAATCTTTCAGGTGGTCATGTTCTAGGCAGTCTTTCTTTGCTTGTCAAATGAAGATTTGATGCTCTGTCTGGACTCCCAAGGTATCTGCCTCTACCTAAAAATCACAAAAGAGTCCAGAAGGAAACTTGCGCTTCTCAGTTCACACCAGCCAATACTGATTCCATATTCTAACTTTTGGTTTCTGCCTTCAGAGTGCTTTAAGCAACCAAGCACTAGTGTTGGTTGTAATACAAGGTCACCCAAGGTCTTACCTTACTTAGAGAAGTGTCACTTCACTTCTCCCACCACTGAAGTTCTAGTTTCTCAGAAGTGTCTGCTTCAGCAGTTTCATTTCCTGGAGAAAATATTGAACCTTGCAAAGCTCCACCCAATCCAAACAATCAACTTCATCAGATACTCCTTAGATATCACTCTATGCTGAGTCCTCCTGCCCTAGGACAGTTACAGGCCTTGCAGAGTGCAGCTTGATACATCTCAGTCTATGTCAGCAGGTGTTTATCTCATTTATGGCAGCAGCAGTTGTCATAGTAGCACATGCTAGGGTGTAAATGAAGGTTCTCCAGAGGACTCTTTAGTATTTCAAAGTAAGGACAGTCTATATTTTTGCATTTCTGGAGTTTCATCTTCACATCAGCGTATTATGGATGAGGCCAGTCCTTCACAATCTGACAGCTTTTTGAAGTCTGCAAAAGTAGTTGTAGTTGTACACTTTGACAACATGGCAGTCATGTGATGTGCTGCATCCACAAACAAGGGGTGAACTCAACTGTGTATGCTCTTAGAGAAACAATGGGAGTTTGGTTGTGGTCACTCCTATAAGTTTCTTATAGCCAATCACATCCTGGTGGAGGCCAGCTCCATAGCAAATGGGTTTAGATGTTGTCTTCTAATGAACCACAAGTGGTCTCTCAGCTCCTCATCATATGAAAGCTATTCCTTGGTTTGCCTTCATACCGTCGATCACATATGATCAACCGACCACATCGTCGACCTGCTTCCACGAAATCGAATCCGTGAAACTTCTAAAATGTCAAATTATTTTCGAATTTCGACATTTCTGGCTGTGCCACACCTTTACACCAGTGCTACCATGGGTCAAAAGGGGGCGAGATTTAGCCGTTCGCATATGTGGTTTCTGTCGTTTGGGACATTTGCACTTCAGTGTTCGCGGAAGCAGGGTCAACCTTTTTGAGATCGCCGTTATGAAGGTAAACCCTATTCTTTCTCTTGGCAGACTGCAGTTTGATCTTTTTGCTCTTGTAACCAGAATCAAGAAATACTCTTCCCTTTCCTCAGGTGAGTTCGGGGATGCTCCTGGACAAAAATAGCTTCCTGGTTTGGTTTATACTTTTTTCCTTTTATTTTAATGATGGGTTTAGTCAGAAAATCCTTTTATAGACCAGGATGATCATTATAGATCCCTTTTGGCTTTGTCTGACTAGATTTCCACTGCTACAGACTTACCTTTTGTAGATACCTTATCAGATGCCTGTATCCTTTCAAGACATTGTTTTATCATCAGTCAGGCAAACCTTCTCCATACATTCATTCGTTAAAACTGACAAAACTGCATCATGGCTTCTCCAGTTTTTCTAATTACCAGCCATCCTGTCTTTTCACATAGAGAAGTAGAAATCATTTCCTTTTCCCACAGACCTTCCACCCAAAAACTAAAAAAGATAAATGAATCCTATCTCCTATATTTGAGTATCCCACAATAGTATCATAATCTATTCCCTTCTCCCTTTGTGACATTTTTGATTCCAGATTTAGCTATTCCTTGTGTTTATAATTTTCATTCTGGACTGGAATCTTGTCTTGCTTCCCATAAAGTATGCAAAGATGTATTACCTTTCACACACTGTTGGTCTGACAGCAAATATGTATGTCTTCGGCTATACCTCATTTTGAATTCTGTGTTCCATAATGAAAGGGTTTGTCTGTTTTTGCAGATCACAGTCGAAGCAAACAGATGATTGACACTGACACATTTCTGATAATTGCAATTTAGTCCTGCTGATGCATTCTTCAGGCTACCAATCTGAGCATTGGGAAATTAAGATGACTTCCTATGTTAATGCTTTATTTTGTGCTTCCTGTATCACTGTGGAATTATACACACCATATATTGATAATAACTGCTAGTACAGATTCAGATGTGATGCTCTCATTTTTCTATCTCTTGCTTCCTTTGATACATTTGTAGAGACAAAACAGAAACCGCCAGAGTAAAATGACAATTATATGATAGTTACATTAGTACATACTAGATAATATTACTGTTGGCTTATAATACTTCAACAAGGAAAATGCACACTAAGGCAGCTTTTTTGTGGACCCTGATCAGGTGTCTGATTGTAACCAGCTTATTATGCATTCAAGACGTGGATCCCAAGAAATTCACCTCAACGTCAAAACCTGAGAGGTGAATCCTGACATTCATGTTGAGACTACATAATAATAAAGGGATATGACTGATAACCAGATCATAATCATTTGTAGTGCATGGAACAAACTGTTTAACTGTCTTTCAAAGCATTTGAAAGACAGTAAAGCACTTAGCATTGTCAAAGAGACAGCAAGCAGAAACAAAGCGCCCCCCTACAGAACTAGTTACTTTAAAAGCTGTAAGCCACCTTGCTCTACCATACTTTCTTTTTGTAAGATTGGCATAGTGGAATTCCAACAGCTTTTAAAAGCTGTTGCACATTTTTTGCTGTTCTTTGGCATTTGGCACTGTCCGCTGTTAATCCCTAGCATGATAACCAATCTTAACCTCACTTAGGAGTGTACTTAACAAGCTTATGTTAAGCACTCTTAAGCCCTGCTAAGTTCAAGCCTCATGCTATGGATGTGCTTATTAGAAGCTTAATCACAGCACTCCAAACACTACAATGGTCTTCCAACACAGTAAAGAACATTAAAGTACATTAGTATTGCGGATATAACAGCATTCTAATTGTAGTTAATGAATATGATTTGTGATTTTGCAATCTCCAACATCAAGACCTGTAGGCAGAAGGGATAACACAGAACTTAGGAACAAGATATCACATAACATTTTGAACCATTCAACATTTATTCAAATTACAGGTCTTTTCCAAAGAACTATTACCCAAACATTTTGTAGTAATTAGACAGCATCAAAAACAGGAGGACATGATAAATATTAACTTCAGAGTAGATATGTAATCCGAGTTCTCAATACTTTGATATCACATAACATTTTTGAAAATAAAAGCTAGTTATGACTTCTCTTGAATTTGTCACATGATTGTTTGTGTCTTTTGGCTTTTCCCGGTTAGGGGTCGCCACAGCGGAACTCCGGTCTGCTAATGATTGGCAGTTGATTTTTACGTACCGGCTTGCCAGATAATGTTCCAAATTGCAAGTGAATGATTGAATGTTAATGTTATCCCTGTGCACCACACTCATGCAGCTCAACTAATTAAAGACCTGGCATAATGAATAAGCACGTTCCCAATTTCTTCACAGCCAGTGGTGGATATGGGCATCTCGAGGCAATGTAGCAATTGTTTAATGTTCATTGACAACTATTTAATCTATAAAGAAAGAGATACAGCATGCAAGAGATGTATATGCACAATGTCACTGAAGGCAAAACTTTCACTTATAGGCACTCATAATAGCAATGTTTGTAGGAAACACATCCGCTATACCCACCACACATAATATGCACCTCATACACAGAGCAACATTTGCTGAGGCACTTAAAGGTAATCCTCCCAATTTCCAAAGATCTCCCTGTCACTCCATTTCAAAAACCATCCTCAGCAAACCTGAAAGCACTCTACAAAAACAGCACCTAACACTACACATATAGCCACACTCAGTGGAACGTTATCCACTAAGCCCATAAAGCAAACTAACACACTACCCAGGGCTCTGGTCACAGTGGAGCCCATTGTATGACATACTGATGACTCTCTTACCAAGGTGAACAAGGAGAAAATAACAGTCTGTTGCTTATCTGGAGCCAGGATACACCAAGTCATGCATACACTCAAATCTCTGTATCACAGGAACCAGTGTGATTTGGTCATAGTCCTGGTAGGTGGAAATGACCTGAGACATACCTCCTTAGACTATATGAAGACAGACATTATGGAACTCTTGGTGTGTGCCTAGCACTGCACAGCATTCTACCTTCATAGGTTCATAGGTTCATAGGTTCATACTAGGCTATCTGCCCGAGGGCATTTACAAGCCTAGCCCATAGTTTTGTGGCTTACGCCACCCCTTTAGTTTGGAGAAACTATGCCCATTATTTTACTGTGCCTCTGTCGAGCAGTGACACTGAGGTAATCCCTGGGGTATATCTGCGATCTCCCATCCATTGGTCAAGATTCCTCTTGAACAAGGCCAGCGAGGTGCTCTGCCTCACATATACCGGGATTTTGTTCCACAGCATAGGGAGTCTTTGGGTGATGAATCTATCCCTCCAGCACGTCCTATTAATAACCGTGTCGAGGTTTAAGTCTCCGCGGCCGTTGTGGCTCTGAGGGATCTAGATTTTTTTGAGGTGAAGCATGTTCATCAAATCTGGGTTTGACATGGCCTTGTATGTCAAGCACAGGTCACCTCTGAGCAAGCGGTAAGCAACTGAATAGAGCTGGAGTTCTTTCAGTCGGGCAGCATAAGACAGATTTTTGAGACCCTTTATCCTTTTGGTGAGGAACTTTTGTGGCCTCTCCAGCTGCTGCAAGTGTCGAGTCAGATACATTCCGAATAGGGCATTGTACTCAATCATTGGTCTGATGAGTGATGAGTATAGGGAGACTATGACCTCCCTTGATCTAGATGTGAATCCCTTCATGATAAGGTGGGCAATGTAGAAGGTCTTCCTAACTACTTTAGCAATATGAGTGTCGAATGAAAGGCTACTGTCAACCTGGGTCCCCAGGTCCCTGATAACTTCTTCTGTGCTCAGTGGATTGCCACCTATATGGTAGCTAGGGGTAACCTTGTTTTTCCCGAAGGGTATGACTATGCATTTCTTGGCATTTAACTTTAGGCCATGGCTCTGGCACCAGTTATCCGTTTCTGTGAGACCCTTCTGAAGGATATCTGTGTCAGATGTGTTTTCGACTACGGCCCAGTTTGCAGTCATCTGCAAACTTTGTCAGCCATAACCCTCCTGTGTTTGCTTGTACTTCAGAAAAGTAGATGCCAAACAAGAGTGGGCCCAGGACTGAGCCCTGTGGGACACCACTTGTGACAGGCTTTGAGTCTGACATGGCGCCAGCAACTCTGACCCTGTGGGTTCTGTCACTCAGCCAGTTTGCAACCCATCTTGTGATGTATGGGTTTACATTTAAGCTGATGAGTTTTTCAATGATACCCGAGTGGGGTATTGTATCGAAGGCCTTCGCCAGGTCGAGGTAGGCTGTATGGACTGCCTTTCCCTCATCAATGGCCTTGGTGACTGTTTTGAAAAAGTCAACCAAGTTTAAAAGGCATGATCTGCCTTTGACAAAGCCAAACTGGGTTGGATCCAAAGTCTGCAAATTCCCTATGTCTTTATTTATGAGATCCATTATGATCCTCTCCATGGCTTTGCAGATAAGGCTTGTCAAGCTAATCGGACGGTAATTTCCAGGGTCGGTGGAGGCACCGCCTTTGTGAAATGGGACCACAGTCGCTGTGCGCCACTCCCTGGGTACGTATTCGGAGGTGAGACTAAGATTAAACAGCTGTCCTAACTGCGGGTTTAATTCCTCATTGAGTTCGTGGAGCACACAGCCGGGGACACCATCAGGTCCCATGGATGCTGTGTTTTTTGCCTTGTAGAGAGCAGTTCTCACCTGGGCGTTAGAGATGTTTTGGGGGCTACAATCATTTGGTATAGATATCTCTCCTTTTGGGGGGGGGGAGAAGTTTGCACTGAACCTGTCAGCCAGTATGTTGGCAATGTCTGTAGGATCAGTAATCTTCACATCATTTTGAACTAATTCTGAGCATATCTGGGAGTTTCCTCCCAGGTTTCTAACATAGCTAAAGAATGCCTTATGATTGTCTTTTGAGTCCTTAGCTATTTTTCTCTCAAAATTTGCTTTGGATGATTTTATGAGAGCTCTTAGCTTTTTACTTATAGTGATCAGCGGTGTCTTACCTTTTAAGGATTTTGCTCTATCTTGTAGTAGCTTCCTCCTTTTGTTGTAGAGTTTGTTTATGGCTGGGGTCCACCAGACTGGACGCTTGCCTTTGGTACAAAGAGTCTTTGTTTTGCTTGGGATTGCCTGATCCATGCAGCCCTGTAGGTGCTGGTAGAAGGCATTTGTAAGTGATTCAGCGGCTTGAGTAATGTTTACCGCTCGGGGCCTTAAAGGAGACCACACTAGTCTTTAGAAGTGTGAAGTTGGCTTCGAGAAGTTCTTTACTGTGGTCTTTTTATTTCAGGTGGGGTGGGATGAGGACCTCCAGCGAGATTAGTTTGTGATCTGATCTCACCAGTGAGGGGTATACTTGGGATGTTGAACATTGTGCTCCCATGTTCGTGATGATGAGATCAAGTATGTTTTCTCCTCTTGTGGGGATGGTGACTAGTTGTTCCATGGCATTTGAGTTTATGAATTCCAGGAAGTTTTGGGCTAGAGTGTTTGGGCTTGAGTAGTGTTCCCAGTCTATATTAGGGTAATTGAAGTCACCTAGTATGATGGTGTTCGGAGATACATTTATCCCTCCAGTGTTTTCAGGAAAGCCATGTGAGGTTCCTGAGTTTGCGAGGGTGGCCTGTAACATGCTACAAATTGCAGAGCAGTCTTGCCTATGGTTAATTGCACCTGGATGGTCTCTGATGCATCGTGCGTTGCCACCAATCTTGAGGTGTGGGTGTCCTTGATGAATATGGATACCCCCCCTCCTTTCTTGGTATTGTCCGGATTTTGGGGCCGGAACGCATGATATGAGGTAAAACCTGATAGTGCTGGGGTGCTCTCAGGAGCCTTGAACCAGGTTTCTGTCACAGCACAGACATCGATGTTCTCCATACTGAGAAGGGCCTTGAGTGTGTGCATTTTGAGGTTGAGACTTCTGGCATTGAGCAGCATTACCCTTAGTTTTTTTTCTTTATTGTGTTCTAGGGTGGTAGGTTTAGAATTTGAGCCTTGCCTAAAAAGGCACTATGGGGGTGTCAAAAGCCTTTGCCAATATCCGGAATCCCAGGGGTGACAGGTGCAAGCCGTCCCTTGCGAAGCAGCATGGCTTGTCCAGCATGTCATCCCAGGCAGACAGACATTGGATCCCCTTTGAATGACACCAGAGTTTAAGTCAATTGTTAAAGCTGATCATCTTATCTCTGTATTGTGGCATCATTCTTGGTGAAGGTAGGATACTGCTCAAGGTCAGCGTCATACCTGCCTGGGCTACATAATCAGAGAGCTCCTCAATGTCTCTTTTCATGTAGTCCAAGGAGGTACGTCTCAGGTCATTTACACCAGCGTGGACAATGACTGAGTCATACTTGTACCTGCTGTTGAGAGACCTGAGTGCTTGCGTTATGTGGCGGATTCTAGCGCCCGACAGGCAGCTTACTGTGACCTTCTCCTTAATCAGTCTGGTGAGCGGGATGTCAGTGTGTCTGACTATGGAGTCACCAATGACTAGTGTGTCTGGCATTGTGTTTGGCCTTAAGGGCTGTGACTGTTTGACACTCTGACTGTGTGGTCTATGTGTTGCAGGTGTTGTGTTCTGAGGTGGTAGTTGTTTGGGTGTCTGCTTTGGTGGCCTCTGCTGTTTTGGTAGATTTTTGATCAGAGCCTCAGAGTATGTCTTTGTGTGTTTATGTGTATGATTTGAGGTTGTGATGGTACTATGTGAGACTGGGTCTATAGTGTGTGTGGTTACCTTCTCCTCCTGTCTGGTCTTGCCAGTCCTATGTTGAGAGAGCTCAGCCTCCAGTTTGGCCGTATAGTTGCATCTCTCGCATGTATTTGTGTTTTGTGGGAGGAGGAGAGGGTTGTCTGTGTACATGAGGCAATTGTAACATTGCCTCAATATTCCCAGGTTCACCAGCTGAGCAGGAGAGGACACCAGCAACTGATCCCTCGACATGCTAGAATGAATAGACAAAAAAACTTAAAAAAAGATTCCGGGGGATGTGGGTGACCGAGAAATGGGGTTAGCCTTTTGGGGTACTATCTATAACAAGAGTGCTGTATCAAGGTGATAAGTACTGTAGGAGCAAGTGCTGGGCTTTACAGATAGAGAATAGTCTACTTTGGAGTCAAGTAGAGATAATCTTTTTAGTTATAGGATACGCTGATAAGATCAGTAGTATAGTTCGAGGAAGGTAGTTTTAAAGGAAAATTTGAAGAGTGGACTTTAGGTAGCCCGAATAGTTTAAACCTGATTAACCGCCGCTGCCCTAGTGTGCAACGGTGGCAACTCCACGCTAAATCATGCTAAATCGCGCTAAAGCGCGCTTTATAGCATGGGGCTGGAAAAGACAGGAAATGACCCAAAATGGCCAATAAACTACAAGTTACTGCCTTAAATCACTCCTCTAAGGACAAACAGGCAGCTCAGTACTCCCCACTCTCACTGGTGAGTAAAGAAACTTCCCCCTGACCAAACAAGGAAAATGGAGAAACACAGGAACCAAGACAAAGCCCAGGGATCAGCAAAATCTGGTCTCTGGAACACTAGCTAGGAAAGTATGGAAAACAAAAATATTTTTTTTTTTTTTCAAGTTTTTTTTTACAGAAAGGCAGAAAACACAATAAATGCTATATTTTTCGACTAATTGCTATCAAAAGCTAGTACACTTGAGTGTATTAGCCTGTAGTTTAACTTTTAAGCAAAACTTAAACTAGCAAGTGCAGTAAACAGTTTGAGCTTATAAAGACAGTAAAAACAGTGCAAACTTCGATAAAACAAGCAAAAACAGTGGTCGAAAGTCACAAAAGGTCGAAAAAGCCAAGAAAAATACTTAAAATCTGGAAAGGTAGTCTTTTCTGGTCTCTGCTGCTACAGGAACACTGCTGGCCACCACGAGGAGCTGTGCTGAGTTCTCAATAGCTGGAAAAGCCCACCAAAGCGCTTTATAGCAGGGGGCTGGAAAAGACAGGAAATGACCCAAAATGGCCAATAAACTACAAGTTACTGCCTTAAACCACTCCTCTAAGGACAAACAGGCAGCTCAGTACTCCCCACTCTCACTGGTGAGTAAAGAAACATGTAGGATGAGGCCACATTATGAACAAAAGATGTCAACTTTAATAGTTGCCTTCATTTCTGGTGTCATGCTTAGGGGATACAATATTTTTCAGCATGGGAGGATATGGCTAATAGACCACATTGCTTTGCCCAGGATGGTCTGGACCTGTCTCCTCTAGGCTTTTGAATATTGGCTAAAACATGATCCTCCACCATAGAGCCTTTTTAGACGATGTCAAATTGACAAACCTTCCAATATAGCAAAATCTACCCAAAGCAATCTAAAGGTATTGATGCAGAATGCCAGCAGTCTAAACAAGAAGCTCCACTCCCAGCAAGTTCTCATCACCTTGGAGAATGTAGGCATCTATGCAGTTACCAAAGCATGGTTTAAAGCCATGAAGAACACCTCTGTAGTGCAAGGCTACAGTGCTTTCTATGCATTTAGACCAGCACCTGCACTGGCAGGGTCTAAAGGTGGAGATATCTCGATCTGCATAAATGACAAGCATATGTAGAAGTTGGTTAAATAGGATGACATAGCTTAGTTTCTCCACATCCCGATTACCAATGATAAAGTCCATGGCATATCCTAGCAAGCAATGGGTCACTCTCCATGACCCATGAAACCCATAGCTCATACTTAGACCTATTGGAAACACTCACCATTCAACTGAATACCATACTCATGGGCAACTTTGACTACCCATCTATAGACTGGGAATCCTGCACAACCCCAAATTTTATACACAGTGATTCCTGGACTTTGCTAGCATGGACACCATAGATCAGATAGTCCATATGCATTGTTTCCTCTGTGATAAAAAACAATTCTGTAACTCCAGTATACTCAGTAACATTCAGGAACTATTCCAAAGCAAATTATCTCTTACTAAGGGATAACCTGTCAAAATTTCAAGCCCCTCCAAACCCAGATAACACAGCAGCCTATGCAGAGTTATTTCCAAAACTCTGTACAACCATGTCAATAACTGCATAGAGGCTGCTGTGCTCACCAGAAGTAAGCTCAAATTAAACTCAGGCCACCCTGGTGGAATCCAATATTAAACAGGCTGTGCAATAAAATAAAGAAAATCATAGCTAACATTAGGAAATGCAGCATCCAAATCATAAAAACTCTCTTATCCAGCTGAATAGACAACTAAGAGGACAAATTAAGTCCATCAAAGCCAGTTTTGAAATACAGATAGCTTCCTAGGCCAAGGACAACCATAAGGCCTTCTTTACCTATGTCAGAAACCTTAAAGGCAGCACACAACAGTGTGTTGAACTGGTTGTAAATGAAACCACACTCATGGAGCCAGGAAATCTAGTAAATCTACTGGATGACAAAGTCAGCTTCAACTTCAGCCCCCACTCCCCCAGCTGACCCCCTCAGGAACTCCCATCAAACATAACTCCTCCAGCTATCAAGAGGGAGCAAGCCCTAAATGTGTTCTTTAAGCCCAAGAACGCAGTCTTGAAGAGCCCTGATAATATCCCAGAATGCCTCTTAAACAACCTGATACATGACCAGTCATGGACATAAGTCACTATTCAACCATAGCCTCTGAACAGGCTTTGTGCCATGAGGATGAAGGACTGCAACAGTCATCCCTTTGCACAAGAGCAGATATTCAATGGATCCTGGGAAATGCACATCCATTAGTCTGACTAGTCTTGTATACAAAGCCATGGAAAGAATTATCATGGAAATGATTAATAATGGCATATAAAACCTTCAAACACATGATCCAACCTAGTTTGGTTTCATCGAGGACAGGTCATGCCCACTAATCCTGGTTGACTTCTTTGAGAAGGTCATCTATGTAGGTAATGGATGAGGGCAAGATAGTGCATTCTGCCTGCTTTGACCTGGCTAAGGCATTTGTTACAATACCCAACTTGGGTATTGTTAACAGACTCATGAAAGAAGGTGTAAATTATTATGTACCATGCTGGATAGTAAAATTCCTCACAGATAGGACCCAGGAAGTTAGGATTGGGGAGACCGCCTTCTCAATGAATCCTGCCACCTGTGGAGTCCCTCAGGGGTCCATGCTAGATCTGTTCCTCTTTGGCATCTACTTCTCTGATGTCAAGGCCAATGTTAAGGACCTCTGGCTAAACAAGTAGACAAATGATTACAAACTAGGAGCAGTTATAGAATCTGCCCAAGACACAAACATTTTACAAGAAAGCTTAACACAGACAAATGACTGGTGCAAAAGCTATTGCTTAAAAGTCAATGCCAAGAAATGCATAATAATACCTTTTTGGGAAGTCAGCCACCCTGAGAAACTACCTCTTTGACACACAAATAACAGTAGACCTAGCAGTTAGGGACTAGGGGATGCATGCAGAAAGTAACCTGTCTTTCAAGCAACATGTGTCAAAGGTAGTAAGAAAATTATTCTGTGTAACTCAACTTTTAAGTAAGGGCATTGCATCCAGATCCAGGGACGTCATCGTATCACTGTATTTGGAACTTGTCAGACCCATCATTGAGTATAACAACATTTTGGAATGTACCTGACCAGGCACATGCAACATCTGGAACACCCACAGAGGTTACTCACAAAAAGAATACAAGGCATAAACAAAATGTCCTCTGTATATTTTCTCAAAGCCCTATTCCTGTACTTTGTTTCCTAGAGACTGCTGGTGATCTATGGTTGGCATACAAGGCATTCTTGTACCCTGCTCTGATGAAGTTTTTGCATATCCATAAAATGAACAGTGTCAGAACCACTACATCTAAGGACTTAAACTTTCCTTATGATATAAATATGGCATGTTGGAGAGACAGGTCTGTGATTTAGACAATTCCCATTCTCTGGAACAGGCTTCCCATCCATATGAAACAAAGCCCTTCTCCAACCATAGACAAGCATAACCAGGACTAGTGGATGGGGAAACAGAAATTCACCCCTAGTCTTACACTTTTGTCTGTGATGGACAAAGGGAGTAGTTAAATCATGCCCTAGCTACATATACACATATGTCCCCTTAAAATGACCTTTAATGCATAGTAACTTGAGGGAGACATTTGGGGTGCATAGCTAGGCTTATAAAGGCCCCAGTAGCTGTTACCCAAGTACACCAATGAGCTTTTTGTGCTTTCCTGATGTTGACTGTCTAGTATGTCCATAAATTTGTGTGTGTGCGTGCGTGTGTGTGTGTGTGTGTGTGTCTGCATGTGTGCATGTACATACCCTTGCTCTCATGTGTATAAGGTACCAGTGACTAGCACAATCTTCTGCTCACTATCACAGCCAACTGTCAATGGCTTTCCAGTCATTAATCATGTGCACAGTATTTGATCTGTTCGTTCACTTTAGTGGGTGAATAGTTGTCATCAGGAGTTAGGGAGGGTTACACCTAGTTGTCACTGATACAGCTATGGAAAAGAGGAGGAGCATGCAGTAAGAAATATCTCTGCAAAGAGTGACAGGTGAGATACAAGATTTCAGGTCAGAGCTGTTGTCCATTATCTTAAATTACCTATCTTCATTACTTACCTCTCTTTGTTTTTGAAGATTAGTCTATTCGGGTCAAGCAGTGAGTTGTGTCTGAAGACAAACAGATAGTTGATCATGCCTTGAATATTTATTACATGTTTAGCTAGTGGAACAATGCAATTTATTTATTTAGGAAAGGTGAGTGTGACTCCAAACATTCATTTAGTAAGCACAGTTAGCCAATTAATTTGCTGACCGTAGAAACCTGATTTATGAAGAACAAAATGTATGTTTTTTTCTGTTGTGCTGGAGAGCTTTCTATGAAATTAATGAAACCTGAAAGGCTACATCACAAAATGCAGAAAGCATATGACACAAAAAGTAATAAAAACACTACTTCTAAATTTGCACATCCAGAAATCCAAACATAACAACATTCACATACAACACATGCTAATGCAAACATGCAGTCTCACCTATACTTGCTTTAGGGGGCAATGACCCATCTGCCCGTCAAATTTCTTCTGGCTATGTGTAAGTGCTCCCAGGTCTGTATACCTTAAAGTTAACTCAGATTTTTAGCAACTAGAATTGACCATTTAAGCATATATTTTTCTCCTGCTACCTCCGTAACTGTCTTTTATTGTAAATAATGACACCTGCAACTGTAAATAATCCCCATATATGTGTCCCTGTTGTGCAGGCTTTGTTATATTCTCACCTTGTCAGTTGGAATAGCTGACTTCCTTGTGAGTTCCTTACTGGCTCAGCTCTTTAAATCTGGTAAAAGAGAAAAAAATATCAGTCTCATGTCTGCAGTTTCCATAAAATGACTACCTATTGCAAAGCTGCCTTTGTAATTTTGCATGTGCTACAAATTAATTTTTATATTTAGTTTTACAAAGCTGAAATAAGAAACATTATTATAACAACATCATTTGATATTTTGCTTTGATTCACAGTTGTATTACCTATTATTAGCTGTGCTAATCAACCACTACTAGGCTACCGGGCTGTTGCTATACATGTGCTGAAGTGATGGAGTGGGGAATACTGGGGGTGGGTATTCTTGTCATTTTGACTTTGTGAGATAAGTGGCAGTAGTCATAATACTGCAGGTAAAGTTTAAGCACATCATTTGTAAATACCAGTAACACTGCTTAACCATATTTCACACTGTTAGATGAAAAAAATAATCACATGGTTTGAACATGATTGTAAAATTATCAAAATAAAACATCATTTACAAGTATGAATGCTTTAAAAGTCTGTTTTTGAACATATTTAATAATGATATTTTCAAACTATGTATGCAGATAGACATTTTGAACATTTCCCTTTTAAATCAATATGATTTGTGTTTAGTCTTTAGATTTACAACATCTGTCATTCAATGAATTTATTTTGCTGTTTATTATTCTGTTATGACAATTGTATAAATTCCACTGGTCTGTAAACTTTTTTTACTTCTTTAATTCTGTTGACAAGTTCCAAAAGACAAAAATTGAAGCCTTTCAGTGGATGCCATATGCCAGCTCCTATGCAAAAACAGAGTTCAATGGCAGATAAAACCACCTGACCCATGTGGTTTGCTTGTTTCCCTATCAGCTGCGTAGGTTACACATCATTCTTAGTCAACACCCTGCATCTTTCACATAAAAACATAAAATGTGTTTGAAATATGTCAGAATTCGTATATGCTGTTGTACTGCAGGATATAGTTCAAATATGTATAAGGGATACACATGTCTAATAATGTCATGTAGTGTAGACATGTGTCCTGCTGATTCTCAAGTTTAATTTTTACTAGGGATGAATTTACAAACCTCATTATGAAGACTTCTTGAAATTAAACAACTACAGAATTTCAAGGTTAATTTGTAAGATTTTCTTAGCATATACAGGATTTTACTGTTACTTTTTAAGACATTCTTACCATTACCGTATCTACCATAGATTTGTCCTTTTGCCAACTTGACTTTATTATTTTTGCCTAAACTATATCTAATTTGGCTGTCTTATGTGTGGAGTTTACATGTTTTCCCTGTACCTATATTTGATTTTCCAGGTTCTCCAATTTCTTCCCACATTTCAGCTGCATGGTGTGCACAAATCTGACATCTTTCTAATTGCTGCAGGAATGAGTATCATGTGTGAGTGTGTGTATGTCTGAGTGTGCCCTGTGATACAGTGGCATCCTATCCAGGATTAGTTTTTCAGCCTCTTCTCATTGAAGTGGGATAGGCTTTGACTTAAATTCAACCCTGAATTGGTTAAAGTAGGTATCAGAGACTGAATGAATGAATGAATGAATGAATGAATGAATGAATGAATGAATGAATTAATTAATTAATGGATAAGGAAATAGAAGGTGGAACAGTTCAGCTAATGAAGAAAGAGAAGGGAATCAAAATAGGCAGTTGGCAGAGTAATTGAAGTAGCAATATTCTGACTTTTCTTTGAGGAAGGTAGAGAATTGGGAATAACACTAGGTATGCTCTGAAAGGTGCTTAAAGGAAAAGAAGCAATAGCATACCACGTTTTGAGTACTATTATAAAAATGACATGACCACTTGTATGAAATTTGTTTCCTGGGCTTTTTAAGACAATGGCAGCATTACACAGGAATCTAAAGCTGTAATAAGAGACTAGTGCTCTTAATTGCTTAATGGGGGGGGGGGGGTTTGGATTCCTAATTAATACATTTGAATGATCCAGGTAATAGGTCTACTCTTTCACCCAATGGCAGCCATTTTGCTTTTGAGAGAACTGCAAGGTAATGCTGCCTGCTGGAAGCTAAGTTGATGAATATGCATATTCTATTTTTTTCTGTGAAGGTGGGACAATAAATGAGAGCCTATGTTCCATTTGTGATCCCAGTTCTGCCTTCTGAGGAAATGGAGCAGGATGATATCCATGTTCAAAAGAGAAGCTTAATCATTTTGGTGGCCTTTCTTGAGTGGCATTCAAATTTGAAAGACTGTCATCAAATTCCAATGTATTTAAACTGAAAAAAGGTTTCCAGATTGTTTCCTGAGGTTGTTTATGGCACAAAAAAAGAGTGGATTCTGCTTGGGACTGGGTTACATTTGAAAGAGCATAGCTTTAGTTTTGTTTTTTTATTTTTTTTTCAGTATATCACTATGAAGCTGTATTAAAGGGTTACATTCCAGATGTGATTTTCTGTGGTGAGGGAGGGATAGAGAGGTATATAACTATATAGTATGTGGAGTATAGAGATTATACTTCACATATGGCAATGCATCAATTTATTATGCACTTTTCTAACATCTGAACAGTGTATAACAATTTTTACCATATGACTTTCAGAGCTCTTATGCTCACACCTCTTAACTGTCCAGATTTTTGGAGAATGTTCAGATTTTTGCCTCATTTTTTAAATCTGTTCCTCATAAAATTTGTGACTTTCTGGGTTTTTCTGGCAAACCAGTAAGGATTGAATTCACTAAATAATAACAGGCATTTGAGTTTCAGACTTCATATCTTTCAGAAAATGTATGATAACACAAGACCTTTTATTTTAACCACTTTCTAAGTTTATAAGAGCAATATTAAAACAGTGTCCCTATTTTGGGGGCTTTGTCCCCTCACCCCCATTATATTTGGCTTTGTCCAGATTTTTTGTGCTAAGAATTTGAGAGCTGTGGTTATGCTCTATTCTTGCACTGCAGCCACCACAGGGCAGTGTCCATAATTTTTGAGAACTTTGAAAGCTGTATGTCTAACAACTTTTAAAAGCTGTAAGTTGATCAGATGTACAATCTGTCCTCTGTCTGTGTGCAAGTAATGTGTTTCACAGCATTCCTACATATATCTGTTTGTAACAGGTAAGTGTGTTGGGGCCACTAAAGCTCTATGCGTCACAAAGACGTATGATCAGATTTCTTCCATTTTAACCAGCTAGCTATATGCTGTCAAAATGGATGTTAAGCTCCACCTCTTGATCCTCACTTCACTTTAGTCTCAGAGTAAATTTTTTGACATCTATTTCCTTTCTCTTTTATTCTCTCACAACCTAGCCTAATGGGTCCGCTACTTGCCACCCAAATGACCCATTCATTCTGAGAAGAGAGGAGACAGGTACTCCTGAGCTGGAAGAGGATCCCATGACCCTTTCATTTCCATATGGGAGTCCTAATAAGCTATCCAATCCTGAATGAGATCATGTGATAGGGAGGTGGCTGGTTGCTAAACTCTTCGGGACAGTAACCTACTTTTTCCAGTTGGAAGCACCCCCCCCCCATCTTGGCAGTTCTGATATGCAAGCTATTGGGGTATTGTGCCTGAACATGCCAGATTCCCTTCAGATTACTAGTGCTATGCACCATAACTGCACAGGCTGAGCTATCTCAGTCTTCATGTGGTAACACCTATTGTTCCTACTCAGTGTCACCCTATGTTGCAAGCTAAGCCACCTTTCTCCCCACAGTATGGGTAACTGGCAGTGATCATGCTCATCCTCTCTGAACAGTTGCTATAGGTACTGGAATCTCTCACTCAAAGATGGGCCGCTGTAATATAGTCATACCTTTATCCTTCTATGTCAAGGAGATGGCTGCTGACATCTATTTCTTAAACACAAAAGAAGTTGGTTATGATAAAAGACGTGCTTATAATTGTTTATATTATCACTATATATAATAGCTTTTATATTGGGAATTGTAGAAGTGAGGGTCTTGATGAAGAGAGATTAAAACAAGGGGGGAAATGTCAAGTCTTGAGAATACGTTGTATTAAAGGTGCAGCAGATAATATGGATGAAACAGTTTTGACTATGAATGACCTATGGAGAAGGTGGTGAAAAATAACCTTGTATTGTGTAGGGACATATTTAATTGGAGATAGTTAAACAGGTCAAAAGCATTTTGGATAACAATAAGAAATGCACCACTAAGATGGCCATTGTTCATAGTTCGGAGAGGGCAATCTCTAATTGGCCAAAGAGATGAAATAGTTTCTCTACTTGCCTAGAAGCTTTGCAACTAGCTTGTCTATATGCTAAATTTTTTTCAGGCATTGACAAGTCTGACTGTGAATAACTTTCTTCCAAATGTTTCTTAGAGCTGGGAGGGAAGACATGGCTGTGTAGTCTTCTCTGTAATTAAGGGATGTATTTTCTTGTTAGTAGTAGCTGAAGAACGAAGAATATTCAGATATTATGGCCAATATTTGGGGAGCTTCATAGGTTATAAATCTGTTTTAATGGCTCTAAGATATACACTTTACAGTGTTTGGTGAATGAAGGACAAAGAACATCTTTTACTCTGGAGTAAGTCAGTTTGATTAGGAATTTCCTGGGCTGTAATCGTAAAATTAATTAACTAAACTAATTAAACTCCCCCTTTATACCTTACTGGTACAACTTCACCATTAACTGAATATGACCTTGTTTGGATTATGAATGACTTTACATTTAAACCTCTCTTAGAGTTGTTTTCCTCATCAGCTTGCCCTAAATGAAAAGATCCACTGAGGATGACTTCAGGTTTAAAATTCTTTAGGTATGAATCTTTTGTTCCATGACCACAATTTCACTCAGACAGCCACAGACCATACGCACCCTAATTGCAGAATTGCTAGTTATTCTCCTTTTGACCTAATACTTACTAGTAGGGCAGATGGACTTCAGGAATACCTTTTGTTATCTTCCAGGTTTGCGTGATCATTGATGCATACTTACCCATCATAACTAGCAGACCTAGAGTTGTTCAGATTGTACATTATCTGCTGATTCCTTTCAAAATACATAAAATTTTTTTTCATGTTGGCTATTTAGTATGTGCCTACTGCCTTTGATTATCTATGTACTATACTATATCCTTTGAAGGGTGGATTCTTCCCATTAAGAGCAAGAAAGCTAAGTGGAGGAAATGAACTATTGTTTTTACCTGAACTAGAACAATTACTTAAGTTTAAAGATTTGTTGTAGACTTCTTAAAGGAAATATGGCACTCGGAAAGAGGAAAAAGTATTTCTGATCTGTAAAAAATCATTTAAAAAGCAACAGAGTAACCTAAGACCTTATATTCTGTACTGATGAGCAATCCCTGATGGTCTCCAGTTCTACAAACATCTTGGACAGTGATCAATTAGCTATTTACAACTCCATCTAATAATTTTGCTGAAGCTTTTTTTAACTAATCCTTTGGTCTTAGCAAGAACATCCAGAAAGGAATTTGTAAACTGTTGCTAACCATCCCTACTTCCAATATTGTTGAAATGGAAGAAAGTATATGAGCTGTTAATGGAGCTGCCTAAACCAGGCAGCCTTGCTACAGATGGGTTGTAGGCCTGGCCCTGATGCTCAGCACAATGTTCACCATCACCCTGTAGCACAGAATCTGTCACAACCATAACAGAAATTCTATCAGTTTGCAAATAAGGAGTGGTTATCCTAGTTTCAAAAGTCCCAGCAGCATTCCTCATACTTCAATACAGGTTTGTCCCTTTACTGCCCACCCTACTCATTCTTCTAGTAGAGCTGGTAGAACAACAGTTGCTAGATTATTTTGACAAATGTGACCTTTTATGTGACATTAGACAAGGTGGAAGCACCATTCTCAGTAGACTGCCATCGGTTGTAGTATTAATGAACAGGTCCTCACTTGTACTCTCTTCAGAAAAGTGACCAAGGCTCTTGACCTTATTGTTCATTCCTTGTTGATCAGCACATTTTCAGACATCAGTTTATAAATAAGCCTACAACATGGTTCAGGAAGTAACTGCCTGATGGGTGCCCAGTATTACTGAGTAGTCTTTCTTTATGCCACAAGGTTTTGTACTGGGACCATAAATATTTTCCTTATTTATTAACAAAGATAGCACTAGGCTCCTTTCCCTCAGTGCACTGCTTTATGCTGATGTTCCTGTTATTTGTCTTTCTTCCACATCACCCATTAATCTTGAAGATCTCCTCAGCACTTACTGGCTGTTTTGAGCAAGACTCACATTAAAAACAGTTTTGCAAATGTAATTGCATGGTGTAAAAGGATAAATTCCTGACTATGACTCAAAAATCCTCAATTCAGTTAGTGGTATGAATGTTGGAGGATCTGACCAAGTAGGGCGGGCATTGGACTGATTAAGGAAACAGGAAGCCATTGAGGATCCTAGGCCATTTTCCCAATTGCCCAAGAGCACAATCTAGTTAAGTGACTTGCTCAGTCACACAGTAGGAAATGGAGGCTGAGGGAATCAAACTCTGGACTAAAAGAAGCAGCTTGGTAATGGTTTATAGCCTCAATCTTCTGCACTAACTGCCAAAATGATGAATGTCTGAGTCAAGCTTGCCCATCCTTGGAGGATGGGATGATGTTTTCTGATCTGCTGCAAAGCATACTTCTTTAGTAAAGCAAGGGTGTGGCATACATCATATGAGGCAGGGACTCTGAAAAGCTGTAAGATGCAGTGTCTTTGGGGGTCATGTGTATGACATGTACAACTTCCTAGAGGGGAATGCATAGCATGCCTTTGTGCAAGTGAGAATACGTGTCAGCTGCATAGGGTTGGGGAATTATTCCATTTCTAGAACACTCTGATGGCTGCTCATACAATGGTACAACTCTCAACTTAATGGGGGGATTAATGGACTAATTAATTGTGGGTTGGCTGATGACTGTCAGGCAATGGTCTTGAAAAGAGAAAATTTTGCATTAAAAAAACAGAGCTTTATTAACTGACCATTTAATTGATTTCAGCTTTGTGCTCATCTCATTTTGCCCATTATGTTTTTATTCTTTAGTATTTTTTGTTCTTGTTGTTTATTTTTGTGCAGTGTTAACATTTTTTGAACTTCAATAAAATGGTTGAATGGCTGATTGAATGACTTGATTTCATAAATAAAATATGGACTTATGCTTGCTATAAGTAACCTGTCTGCAAAACATGAATGATTGGTAGGTTTTGCTGAACAAGATCTGCTATTTGAGTTCTTAGCTACAATAGGTATACATCACTGTGTTACACATAAGAAAGCAGGATAGGACAATTCAGACTTTTTCATTTGTACCTTACTGTTTAAACTGCAATTTTGTGATTTATGAAAGAACAAATAGACAACTGGATTGGTATTCCACAGCAGGAGTTGTTAGTTGAAAAGGCACATCATTTGTATGCTCCAAACCTGGCTATGAGAAAGCAACATAGACGTTTAATAGTAAAGATGCAATCCTACCAGCAGAAGGAGTTGATTCTGACAAATTTGTGGCAGAAAGACAAACTACTAAAAGTGGGAGACAGCAGAGTATTTGTGGGGAATGATTACTCGCTGTACACCAGTCAGAAGAGGAGCAGATTTATTCCACTATTCAGGGAATGTTGAGGTGCAGATGTGAGATTCAAATGGGTGTACCCAGCTGTCTTCAAGCTATTTTTCCCTGGAGGAACAAAATCATTTTTTTGATGAAGCATATGCTAAAGAGGAAATACAAACGTTTGTCCAATAAAAAGTAAGCTGTGAAACAGAACGAGATTCTGCTTCTTGTTCTTCTGGTAATAAAGACCACAGAGAGACTGTACCTGTTATACCTTATCCAATGTTTCAATGAAAAATGTTGGAGAGAAGGAAGGGAGCACAAGAGTTGACTAGAAGAATTGAGAATATGTTGGGACTGATGCAAAGACAAGATTTAGGAGCTGGAGATAGGAATAAAACCAGTAACTTAATGTGTGTTTACAGTGCAATAATTATATTTGTGAAATATGACATAAGAAAATCTGGAAATACTGGACGCTAAAGCATATGCCCTACTTCATGTCATTCATGTCCAGAAAAAAAACTTTGGGGAGGGGAAGAGCAGGGAGAAAGTTAAGATTTTTTTCTTAAATAGTACTATTTTTTGTGGTGTGTGGTTTTCTTTACATGCTATAAAGTAAATTTTTCTTAGTTATTTTAAGTGTAATATGGATTGTAAACAGGTGCTGCTGTTCTTTTTTCTTTTCTTTCTCTTTTCTTTCTTCTTGTTCAGTTTTAAGAAATTGTAAGCACTGCAATGTAGAAGAAAAAGCCTGGTTAAAAAAAGCATGACAAGAGAAAAATGAATGTGCTTTTTTCTCATTCTTTCATAGGGAAATGACTAGATTAAGGACTTTAGATTAATGTGGTAAAATGTTTTTTAAGAGAGAGCAAGTAAATTAAAAAGAATATTGAATATTATGATGCTTTTTTCTAGCAAATGCATGTTGGCTTAGTAGCAATTCTGCAGCTGGTCTTCATGTTTCCATGGAAACAGTCTGGTAAAGAAAACCTAGATGTCTGGTTCTCATGTCTCCATGGAGACAATCTGATAAAGAGAAACTGTCTACAGTCTGGTGGAGAGTGATTGGCTGAGGGGGAAAAAAAAGAAAATAAAAGAAATTGGCTAGGACATAATGTTCTCTGAAAGCATTCAGGGTTTTTCCCAGTTGGGAAAGGTATAAAGCAAATCACCAAATCAATTAGCACTTAGTAGAAGCATGGGCTGCACCATGCATTTTAGCATGTATGACCTTTCTTTTAGGTTAACTCAAGTCTGTAAGTGTGGCTGTCAGTTTGGGGACTTTTGTTCCTATTAGAAGGGTAAAACTTCAATATTTGAAGATGTACATAGTTTTGTCTGTTAGTATTAAGTTAATAGGTTTTAGGGGGTTTTGGGGGTGTGTTTGTTTTTTTTATTTGATGGCTTTCAATAAAAACAAAACGTTTTGTAAGATGTGATGCAGGCTCATGTGGATATAACAACAAACAGCTGTATAAAAGTTCAACCTGCCAAACAGTGTAGGCATGTAACACAAAAGCCGGGACTAGACATTTAACAAAAATGCATAAAAGAGAGAAAGAATAACCTTTTAATGCAATGATGCTTTCTGTAATGTTTTTATCTGTGAGACTGTTGGCATTTAAATACAAAAAAAGAGTAGTGAACTATATTAAAAAAATGAAAAGTGCAAGTAGCTATGTTACAGGAGACATACTTAGAAATAACTGAACATGTGAATTTGATAAATAAAGGTTTTCATGATGGTTATTCAGCAGAATGCTTGGGACAAAGGAAAAGAGGAGTACTGAATATTAATTTCAAAAGCAGCTCCAGTAGTGATAGAAGAGGATAAAAAAGATACTAATGGCGGATTTATAATGGCATATATTTATATTCCACCTAAAACTGCTATAATGGAGCTTAAGAAAATTAAAAAAGATTTGTGAAGAAATTTATGAAAATATTTGGCATGGAAGATGTGAATTCAGTAATAGGAGTTTGGATTAAATTTATATACTATTCCCCAAGATATAAAAACTGGGCTAGGCTAGACAGATTTTACATTTCACAAGAACATGTGCATTGAAAAGAGAGGAATTTAAGGCATGGGTAGTGGATATTATTCAGGAGCTATTGGACAGGATAGAAATTTCTTCTGAAAATATAGTTAGGGAATGTGATAAAAGTAAGATAGAGTTTAAAAACAGGATGGAAATAAAAGAAAGGCAGCTATAGCTAAGAAGTAAAAATAATTATTTAGAAAGACTGACAAATGTTAAAATATTGCATAACAGGGGGAATCTCATAGAGCAAGAAGAGGATTAACTGCAGAATGCTAAGCAGAAAATTAGAGATTACCTTGATAATATGCATGAGTTTAGAAAGATTGGTGTTAAGCAACTGTTTTTTTATAGTAACACTAGAGCACAAAAACTTTAGCACAATGACTCAGACAACAGAAAGTAGGAATGGCTGTTGCCAGGCTTAGGGAGCCTATAACAGGGCAAGTAATAAGATCCTTTAAGTATTAGAACTATTTCGGAAATTCTATGAAAGTCTGTATAAAGCAGAGAAATATGGAAATCAAGAAAATATACAAATGGAAATGTTTATGGAAGAATTAAATATCCCAAGGTTAGAGGTAGATGAGGTGCAATTACTAAAAGGATAGGAAGAGATAAGATAAAAATTGTGATGTGATGTATAACCAATCTACAAGAAAGTCCCCAGGAATAGATGGTATTCCTGTGGAAGTTTGGAACCTAGGAGGGGAAAACTGATAAATATCTGGAAGGTTTTGTTTAACAGTATTTTAAGAGGAGAAGAAGTACCAGCGTCCTGGAAGAAAGCAGTGGTAGCTGTAACACCTAAAGAGGGTAAAGATCCTGCGTACCCAGTTTCATACAGGCCCATTTCATTACTAAACTGTGATTATAAAGTGTTCATGTCTATAATGGCTAAAAGAATGACAAAAATAATGCCAACATTGATAGATATGGATCAGTGTGGTTTTTTGGAAGGGAGGCAAACATTTGATAACATTAACAGAACACTGATGATTCAGAGAGAAGAATAATGTAAGAAACTACCATTATTGTTGGCGGTCTTGATGCAGAGAAATAATCTGACAGAGTAAGCTTGCACTTTATGAACAGGGCAAGGGAAGTATTTGAATTTCCTAAAAAAACTATAAGTTTGATTAGGAGGATATATGAGGGATCAGAGGTGAAAATTAAAGTGGGCGGTAACCTTTCTAACAATTTCTGCTTGAACAGAGAAAGCAGGCAGGGGTGTCCATTTTCCCCTTTGTTGTTTGCATTATATTTAGAACCACTAGTGAGGAAAATAAGGGACTCAGAAATTCAAGGATATAATTGGTATGATAGTCAAGAAAAGCTGGCTCTATTTGCAGATTATATTATTTTATAAACTAGAAAGAGAAATTACAGTGTTCTGAAACATTTTAAGACAGTTTCAAATCTTTTAGGGATACAAAGTTAATGAAGCTAAAACAAACGCAATAGTGGTAAATTGTGTACTCATACACAAATTGGTTCAGCAATATCCTTATTTATGGGGACATGATAATATGAAGTATTTAGGAGTATGGATTAAAATTATTATGGTGTGGCAGCTAAGGATATGTGGGAAGAGACTTAAAAGATAATACAAAAACTGAGAAATAGGAAGCTTTGTTATATGGATATGGATAGTAGGGTACAAGCAGTCAAAATGTTTTTAGTCCCTTTAGTTTTATGCACGTCAGGCATATTTTTTATCAACTGGAGAAATGTTGTTGATAGTAATTAATAGAGATAAAAGACTTTATCTACTTTTTGGAGCATTTATTCCCAGGCTTCTGCTGAAAATTGGCTTTGTTCCAAGTCAGACCTTCCCATTAAACAAATGTTAAATAAATAGATAAATAAATACATAATAAAATTATCTGTGAGAGAAAGATGGCAAGAGTGAAGTGGGATAAGCTGATCCTTCCAGTAGGACAGGGCAGATTGGGATTGCCCAATTTGAAGGGGTATTTCAGAGCTACATAGTTAAGGCTCCTATATATGGCACAAGCAGAAGACTATCATTCAAAGTGGAAATGGGTGATGATGATGATAATAATGAAACAGTGGGGAAGCTCAAGAAACAAGGAGAGACTTGGCCTTTAGATGCAGGCCATTAAGGAGAGTAACAGCAATAATACAGAATATTATATTTATGAAATAGGAGAAAGTATCCCAAGAATTAAGCCAAAACAGGAATGGAGAAAGGAGATTCTGTTGATAGGGATGACTGCAATTATAGGGATATAGACAATAGGCAAGAGGAGGCTGGACTTTATTGTAGAAAACTGGCAAAGGAACCAATGTATTGGGAGCAAATAACTAATGAGGGAAAGATGATAGAATCGGATGATGCCAAGAATTTATTTGGACTGCAAGTTAGAGATTGCCTTCCCTATCAAAGATTGATAAGAACTAGCTTCACCATTGAGCACACTATTTAACCACAGCCTAATTACAGGCTTCATTCCAGCAGAGTGGAGAACTACCATTGTCATCCTCTTGCACAGAGGTGGTGCCACTACTGACCTGGGAAACTATTGCCCCCTTAGCTTGACAAGTCTGATCTGTTAAGCCATGGAGCATATTATTATGGATCTCATAAACAAGGACATAAGCAATCTCCAAGCACTTGACCCCACCCAATTCAGATTTGTTAGGGGCAGATCTTGCCTGTTGAACCTGGTTGACTTCCTTGAGGCTGTCACCAAGGCCCTGGATGAGGCAAAGTCAGTACATACAGCTTACCTTGACTTGGCCAAGGACTTTGACACAATCCCCACTCAGACATCATCAAAAAGCTAACAAAACATGGTGGAAATCCCTGTCTCATCAGGTGGGTGGCCAACTGTCTCACTGGTAGGACCCACAAGGTCAAAATAGGTGCCACCACCTCCGACAGCAGACCTGTCACTAGTGGTGTTCCCCAGGGATCTGTCCTAGGACACCTACTGTTTGGCATCTACTTCTCAGAGGTCCAGGCCAAGACAAAGGGCCTGTGGCTGACCATGTTTGTGGATGAATGTAAGTTGGGTGCTGTCACTGACTCCCCAAATGATGTTAACATACTGCAAGAGGATCTCACAACCACAAATGACTGGTGCCAAAGTCATGGCCTTAAATTAAATGCAAAAAAATGTATTATCATACCATTTGGCAAAAACATGGCCCCTACTGATTACCACATCAATGGCAACCCCCTAAGCACACAACCTGTGGTGAGAGACCTGGGGTACTCAGGCTGACAACAATTTCACATTCGACCATCATGTAGTGGCAGTGGTCAGAAAAGCCTTTTACTTGGTTCATCTCATAAGTAAATGGACTCCATTCAGAAAACAGGAGGTTATTAGCTCTCTGTACTCCTCCCTCATTAGGTCTATAATTGAGTATACTGCCCTATTTGGTATGTACCTCTCCAAACACCTGCTCCAACTGCAAAGGCCACAGAAATACCTCACAAAGAGAATCCATGGCCTCCAACACCTGTCCTATATGGGCAGGCTGAAATCACTATTACTCTGCGTGGTATTGTACAGATTGCTCAGAGGTGATCTGTGTCTCACCTACAAGGCAATATCAGACTCTGCCCTACTAGAGATACTCCATATCCGTAAGTCTAACTCCTTGCACATTACCCACTCGAAAGGCCTAAATCTAATATGCAACATCAACAAAATTTGCTGGAGAGACAGGTTTGTCTCCCAGAGGCTGCCCCATCTCTGGAATAGACTTCCCATAAATGTCAAACAGAGTACCTCACTGACCTTCTTCAAGTGCAACCTTGATGAGTGCATGAGAAACCACAGATTTGTCCCAGGGGTTCCACCTGTTTCCCTCATTGACAGAGGTGATAGGTGTTGACTGAGGTTTCTTTTTGGGGATGAACTCTTGGCTAGACCATTAGCCTAGTAACCTCCTATGATCCTATGATCCTATTACTGCCCTACTCCCTTACTTTGGTCAGGAGACATACATATTCTTCTTGGAGGAGCCCTACAACTGCTGATGGGATCATATACCTTATGAGACCCAGAACCAGCTTACTTTAAGGTGAAACAGTCCTTCTTCCCTTAGTGATACCAAAAATATGAAACTTCTTCCCATAAAATGCTAGGTAGGAATGCAGACAACCTATTGGGTTCATTCAAAACTTGACAGATATCTGACTCAGGCACCTGTAATTGCAGGGGACCAACATCGGTCACATAATATTACTCTCCTGACCATACCCAGTGTCTTTCATAAACATAGTTGTAAACTGTTAAAAATGTCTTTCTACTTGAAATCCCTTGTGCTCCTCTTTACTTGCTACACTGGTGCATTGACTACAACAGATGATTTGTTAACAGGCCACAGACTCCTACTGCAGTCTGTTGTCTGCTTTCACTTTTATCTTCTGATTCACTTGCATCCCTTTGCTTCTCCTTTACCACTCTTCTCCATTAATGTCAGAATGAATTTATTCCTTCTACCTTTTCAGACTACATTTCCACCCATCTCTACCAGCCATGATGAATGCCTTCATACTGGTGGTTTATGACATCTCTGATTTTTGTCTAATTTTGTAAGGGTGCTACATAAGGTAGTTTCTGCTTTTCCTTGTCCTCACTGTAGAACATTGTCTTTATCTTACAGGACAAGCAGAGACTGTTTAATACTGAACATTTTTGTTATGTTTCTAGACTTCAGCTTGATAGTTATTGTGAACCTTAACTGGCCTCTTTCTGTTAACCAGGAGGTCACATTGGCTTACTTTTTGTATTTATCACCCTTTAATTTTGTTTGTGCTTTACCTGAATATGTTATTGTATGTTTTGGGCAGTAGAGATCAAGTTTTCAACTATACATAACATCTAACGTATGTATATTATAGTGATGGGTAATTATTTTGTGAATGTCTACATTACTCAGTTGTGTTAGTGATTCTTATAGATATTGTATTTATTTATTTATATATTTGTGTGTTTGCCCTTCTTGGCAAGAGCCATTTTCATTCATTTTCATTGATGATCCAGAAAAATAACAAGTGAGTAAAAGTATATGATTAAGAAATAGCAAAGAATTAGTAATGCTGTGCAGTTATAGGGCATACTCTGCAAGAAGTGAAGCCCTGATTGCCACCTAGACAACCTGCCTTCATATAGCGGCTTGAGTGCTGGAAGAGCCAGATATGGCAGGATGTGAACGAATGGCATTTGCTGATTTTCCCATCCTGCAAGTGTAGACTTGGATGCTAACACTGGCATGATAGCTACAGAAACAGAAATATGTTTGGTGATCCCAAGCCAGTGATGGTAACTCTAATGAACTCGTGTGTCGGAGGATGCACACACAGTGGAGGGCATAGGATACCCCTGTAGTGATGCAGGTACTCCTGCTCCTGCCACTGTATTGATGCAGGTGCACATGTCAACCACCAGGGGTGAGGTTAGGGCTAAGAGTAAAAAACACCCACATTACCGACATGATCATAAAGTAAGAGACACCACCATAGCTGTCTGCATGATGGCCCCCTTCTCCGGGAGAATAATTTTTAAAGCGTAAATTGTTATAAGATAGGAAAACAGATGTATGTAAGGAAGAGCATTTATAGGTAAGTAGGCAAGAGGCGGTCAGAAAATATTTTATATGAAATTTAGAAAGGGTGGGCATATCAAATAAGGTTTTTGTCTGAAAAAAGAAAGAAGTTGCGGTTCTTCTTTCAGCTTTTCCCAGTTAGGGGTCACCACAGTGGAACTCCAGTCCGCTAATGATTGGCAGTAGATTTTTATGGTGCCAAGGTGCCAGCCCGACACCCAAACTTCAACAAAGACACGCCCATTCACGCATGTCTTTTGAACACCACTCGACCGTGGGGACAACATGCAGACTCCACACAGAAGGCGCTCCAACCAAGAATCGAATGGGAGAATCTCTTGCTGTGAGGCGAATTAAGGCTGGTATCAGGAGGTTAATTAAAATCTTCATGTTTAGTGGAAGAGAATGTTTAAGTAAAGCACTCTGAAAGTAAGACACAAATATTGAAACGTATTATGTACTGGTCTGCTGAAAAAATGGGTCTCTGCAGTCAGAAATAAAATAGTTCAAACATTTATCAGTATAGCACCCAGCTGTTTAAAATAACCCTACAAAACACTGGAGAAGGTGACTGTAAATGTTTTCTGGAGAACAATCTGCAGAAAAGAGCAGATAATTAAGCCATGTACAGAGAATAATGCACACAGTTAACACCGGCCTCATCTTGGATCACTGAATGGTGTTTGAGCTGTGATATGGAATGGGCTGTGTGTTGCTCTTGGCAGTTTGTATGGAATATAACACCTTAATAATTATGCATTGCTTCCTGTGCATTGTGCTACAAAGCTTAGCATCCTGAGTACTGTGTTACACTGCCCATTGGAAAACAGTTATATTGAGTAGCTTCAGCACAATGCACACTGCAGATTGCAGAATCACTGTCAAGAGGTGTAACTTTTCCAGCTGTGAACCAGAACCGTGCAATATGCCGACTGCCAAATCAAATACTGTCTATCTCTAATGTTACCTTCCTTTTTTGTCTTATCATTGCCAGAATGCCTAGCTGTAAACATACTGTAGTTTTGTCTTATTTGGGCCCATATTAACATTTGATTGTGGAAAGTTGTTGTTAAGACTGCAGAGATAATGTGAAGAAACATTTTAAAGTTGCAGACTCCATACATATTAAGGATATAACTGAATTAATGCATTATTGCAATTTAGATATGTTTAGACATATTAGTATGAAGGGAATTGACCTATTACAGATTTTTTTCATTTAAATATAGTTAGTGTTTGTTACATGAAAGTTCTGTGATGATATTCTACATTCAATTTGCTAACGAATGAAAAGTTAAAGCTTTACCCAAACTGTTCTCTGGAAAAATGGATTATCGAGAATAGTTAAGGTCAAGGGTGCATTTCAAACTGTCTGCAGAATGTAGGAATTGTGAACAACATTAAACATTAAACTGTTTATTTTATTGTCTGAATATGATAAGACAGTACGCTGTGTAAATAAGTGGTTATATCATAAGTAATTCGAGACTTTTTAACCTCCTCTCTACTCCTAGCTACAAAGAAGGAAATGGTTCAGATATTTCTTGTGTGGTGGGCAGCCTCACATACAATTAGCTCTGATCAGAACCAGATCATGGTCAAATGGTACCCTAGGCAGGGTAATGGACAAGCACCCCCCCCCCAAAAGACATACCATTGTCCCATTACTAGGCTGTCTTTCCCAATTACTATAAAACAGTGTTCAAACCTACCAGCATGCATGCTATTGTCTGCTTTAGTTTTACAGTGAACACACATATTTGAATTTCATTTAAAACTTTTATTTCAAATTTTACTATAAAAACATTGACAGCTGTAAAATATTCTAAAACAAATTTCACATGGAAAATAGACTTAGCATGAGGAACTTCAGTACTTTGAGGGGTTGATGAATGAATAGAATGAGAGGGAGAGAAGGTTGGATGATGTAGGGATAGTGAATCATAAAGTGAAATGGATTAACAAGGAGGAAGTAAGGATAGCTATGAAGAGGATGAAGAATGGAAAGACTGTTGGCCCAGATGACATACCTGTGGAAGCATGGAGGTGTTTAGGTGAAATGGCAGTGGAGTTTTTAACCAGATTGTTTAATTAAATCTTAGAAAGTGAGAGGATGCCTGAGGAATGGAGAAAAAGTGTTTTGGTACCGATTTTTAAGAATAAGGGTGATGTGCAGAGCTGTAGTAACTACAGAGGGCTTAAATTGATCAGTCACAGCATGAAGTTATGGGAAAGAGTAGTGGAAGCTAGGTTAAGAAGGGATGTGATGATTAATGAACAGTAGTATGGTTTCATGCCGGGAAAGAGCACTATAGATGCTATGTTTGCTCTGAGAGTGTTGATGGAGAAGTACACAGAATGTCAGAAGGAGTTGCATTGTGTTTTTGTAGACTTGGAGAAAGCATATGACAGGGTGCCTAGAGAGGAGTTGTGGTATTGTATGAGGAAGTCAGGAGTGTCAGAGAAGTATGTAAGAGTGGTACAGGATATGTACGAGGGTAGTGTGACAGCGGTGAGGTCTGTGGTGGAAGTGACGGATGCGTTTAAGGTGGAGGTGGGGTTGCATCAAGGATCAGCTCTGAGCCCTTTCTTATTTGCAATGGTGATGGACAGGTTGACAGACGAGATCAGACAGGAGTCCCCATGGACTATGATGTTTGCAGATGACATTGTGATCTGTAGTGAGAGTAGGGAACAGGTGGAGGAGACCTTGGAGAGATGGAGATATGCTCTAGAGAGAAGAGGAATGAAAGTCAGCAGGACTAAGACAGAATATATGTGTGTGAATGAGAGGGAGTATAGAGGAATGGTGAGGATGCAAGGAGTAGAGGTGGTGAAGGTGGATGAGTTTAAATACTTGGGGTCAATAGTTCAGGGTAACAGTGAGTGTGGAAGAGAGGTGAAGAAGAGAGTACAGGCAGGATGGAGTGGGTGGAGAAGTGTGTCAGGAGTGATTTGTGACAGACAAGTACCTGTAAGAGTGAAAGGGAAGGTCTACAAGAGGGTAGTGAGACCAGCTATGTTATATGGGTTGGAGACAGTGGCATTGACAAAAAGGCAGGAGTTTGAGCTGGATGTGGCAGAGTTAAAGATGTTAAGATTTGCACTGGGTGTGACGAGGGTGGACAGGATTAGGAATAAGTATATTAGAGGGTCAGCCCAGGTTGGAAGGTTTGGAGACAAAATCAGAGAGGCAAGATTACGTTGGTTTGGACATGTGCTGAGAAGGGATGCGGAGTATATTGGGAAAAAGATGCTAAAGATGAAGCTACCAGGTAACAGGAAAAGAGGAAGGCCTAAGATAAGGTTTATGGATGTGGTGAGAGAGGACATGCAGGTGGTTGGTGTGACAGAGCAAGATGCAGAGAACAGGAAGAAATAGAAACAGGTGATCCGCTGTGGCGACTCCTAATGGGAACAGCCAAAAGAAGATGATGATGAGGAACTTCTCTTTCCATGAAACTCACATTTACTGAAAGTTAATTTGATAAGCCATTAAACTACACTTGCTGGGAGTCTTAGTCCAATAACATACTGAATCAATAATTAACAGCTTTGTAAAGGGTGCAGGGATTCAAAGACAATGTGTTATACATTTGCTAACAACCTATAACCCCAACAATTACCCCTTCTCCGGTACACTGTCTAGCTACCTCAGCAATCATCTGCCAGCTTATTCACTTAGAACAAACTCCCAACAACTAAGAGTACACACTGTAAAATCAGTTAAGAACTCAACTAATTTTTGTCAGCATAAATTCAACAGTCTCCTACATGAAATAGACTGGACAGCCCTTAAACAACTACCCCTAAATGATGCTGTGCTATACTTTAATAACACCTTCCTTAACATACTTAATACTCCAGCTCACATTCGTATGAAAAGAATCAAAAAAAGGTTTGCTATATCTAGGAAATGCGTAACCAGAAGGTGGAATTCAAACACATCCCTGACCTTGGAAGAATTCTACACTGTATTGAAGACAACAGCATCGATGGAAAGAACTATGAATCTATCCCAGGCCATTGGTAAATAATCCTTGGAAGAAAGTTATATCTTTGTTGGACACTCTGCAATAATCAATATTGTATCTCTGATAACTGATCTGTTAATTCTATATCTAATAACATACAGTGTATATAACTGAAAGTCAGGCTACTATAAATTTTGTATATAGTTGCTTAAAACGATGTTTAAAAATATTATGTAAATGTTTATTTTAATTGAAAATAAAAAAATATTTGAGGAAAAAAAAGAAAAGAGTCAAAAAGAACTCAGTGACATGGCTCTCTAAGGAATGTAAACACCTGATGAAGCAAAGGGACCTAGTCTGGAAAACCTGGAAACTAAACAAAGATGAACAAAACCATGTCAAATTCAAAACACTACGCAACAAAGTGACAAAACTAATCAGCAGAGATACAAAGTCATATTATTCTCAGCCTCAACTCCAACATAAAATCAACCCCAGTAAATTTTGGCACTCCATATCTTCTCTACTTAACCCCAGAACAAATAGGAGCACACCCTATCACCTGATACCCTCCATTACAAATAGCCAAAAACTTTAACAATCACTTCTTAAAATCAGTATCAGACCTGCTAACACCCCTAATGCTGGACCCCCCACCCTTCAACCTATTCAGACACCAACCCCAGACCATCAACTACTTTTAACCCTGTCATTAATATGCCCCCACTCAACAAAATGTCATACAAACCCCATTCTCATTTCAGGCCATACCCACTGACACCATTAAGAAACTGCTACAAAAACTAAAACTCTACTCTACTTCAGCTGATAATCTATCACCATGCTCCCTCAAACTGGCTGCTAATTCAATTGCCTAACCAATCAGTATCCTTATAAATAGGTCTTTATCTTAATCAGAAGTACCTACCATATGGAAACAATCTCACATCTCTCCCATCCACAACGGAGGCAACTCTTTTGATCCATCCAATTTCCGTCCTATATCCTTCTTGTCACCCATATCCAAAATTCTCAAGAGGTATCCATCAGCAGGTAATGCAATATCTATTGCAAAACAATCTTATAACTAAAATCCAACATGGCTTCTGACCTAGCCACAGCACAGCTACAGTCCTATTATCTTTTACAGACACTGTGAACAAGGCCAGAGATGCAGGATGCTATACTGCCTCAGTATTCCTTGATCTCTCCAAGGCCTTTGACACAGTGTCTCACCCCTTACTATTGAACAGACTGTTTAACTTAGGCTTCTCACATAACACAGTAAAATGGTTTCAGAGCCACCTCAAGGATCGTAAGCAAGCAGTGAAATGGTCCAATGAACTCTCATCCTTTCTCCACAACCCTACTGGAGTCCCTCAAGACTCCATTCTAGGACCCCTACTGTTCAACATTTTCACAAACAACCTTCACACTGCCTCTCACCCTGGGACCCTCATTCAATACGCTGATGATTCCACCATAATCTGCACTGCTCAATCACTACTAGAACTACTTTTAAAAACTCAACAATCCTTTACTGCAGTCGAATCCTGGCTAAAAAATGCCCAACTCTTTCTTAATCCAAAGAAGACAAAACTAGTACTCTTTCATCCCCAAAACACCTCCCCTGTCACTGATCATTTTTAACATCCTTGCATCTGACAACACTGTCACAGAAATAGTGCAGGAAACCAAACTTCTACGAGTTATCATTGACAATAAACTTTCATTTGACCCCCATATACAGCAAAATATAAAGAAAACTCATCAAAAACTGGGACTATTATATAGAAACAAATATTTCTTTACTGCAGCAGCCAAAACTACCCTTGCAAAAAGATTTTTACTTCCCTTCCTTCTTTATGGTGCCCCATCCTAACTAACTTGCAAACTTCTACTGTAAGCAAGATGGATCAGTGCTACAACAAACTTGCAAAGTTTGCCACAAACTCTAAGTATCACTCACACCACTGTAAACCATTCCTAGAATTAAACTGGCTTGAACCCCCCAACCAACCTGCCATTATTCAGCTACCCACCTTGCACAATCTTACTTTCAAGCCTACTGCCTGCCCTGCACTAGCCAATCTAGTCACACCTTACACACCAAATCTATCCCTACAATCAGAAGACAAAAATCTCTTAGCTATCTCAAAACCCACAAGAAAACCTAGTCACTCTCTGTATTCATACTCTGTCTCTATACTTTGGTATTCACTACCTCTAGCTACCAGATCTATGCCTGGCCTAACCCATTTCAAAGCCTCTTTGAATAATTATCTCAAAAATACATGGCTCTGCTCCTGAATAAAGCCTGCCTAATATTCAGCTCTTCCTCTTCTTCCACACTGGCCTCATCTTACTCTTTTATAACATTTCAATCCCTCACAGACTGCAAGACCCTAAGGCTCTTCTAACTCCTTCTCTGTTTCTATACCACATCCTTAAGCTACTGATCAGGCTGCATTGCTTCTATTCTTCTTAATGCTCTCTCACTACCTTTCTGCTTCACTAACTTTCTGTCTGCTATTTTCCTAACTAAAACTAACATTCTATTTTTCATGTACTATAACAGTCAATGTCACACATTGCACTACCTACGTACTATGTTGTGGACACTACATCATGTATGGTGAGAGCGACTATTATTGTCTATAATGTTTTAACTATAGAATCATGTAGATGTGTAGTATACATTGTAACATCTTATAATATAGTTTGTTCTTTCAACTTATTTTTGTATAATATTTCTTATGTCATTTGTATTGTATTGCATTTTACTGTATTTGGATTGTACTGTATGTGGAGCTTTTCTCCCCGGGCCTCTGCTGAAAATGGGTTCTGTAGACCCAGTCAGACCACCCCGGTAAGCAAATGTCAAATAAATAAATAAATAACAACCATTTGAGCACAAGTGTCCCTTTGTAGGGGCAGCCCAGGAGCAGTGTCTGGTGAAGTGACTTGGTCAGACTCACAAACTAGACAAATGAAGAGTGTGGGAATCAAACCCTGCATTACAAGAAGCAGCTCATTGGCAGCTCATAGTCCTATTCATCTGTACTAATTGCCAGACACTCTTGTAGCCCAACATAAAGCATTTCACACCCATGTGCTTGGAAAGAACCAGCTAAATTAAAAACTCAGACTTCATGTTGTCCACTTTTTTCAACCAAATAATAAACACACTGTCAACAAAACAAGAAAACCAAGCATCATACCCAAAGAACATGGCTCATGGGGATAAATGTATCTCCAAACACCATCATACTAGGTGACTTCAACTACCCTAATATAGACTGGGACACTACTCAAGCCCAAACACTCTAGCCCAAAGGTTCCTGGAGTTCATAAACTCAAATGCCATGGAACAACTAGTCACCATCCCCACAAGAGGAGAAAACATACTTGATCTCATCATCACGAACATGGGATCACAATGTTCAACACCGGAAGTATACCCCTCACTGGTGAGATCAGATCATAAACTAATCTCGCTGGAGGTCCTCATCCCGCCCCACCTGAAATAAAAAGACCACAGTGAAAACTTCTCAAAAGCCGACTTCACACTTCTAAAAACTAGTGTGGTCTCCTTTAAGGCCCCTGAGCCAGTGGTAAACATTACTCAAACCGCTGAATCACTTACAAATGCCTTCTACCAGCACCTACAGGACTGCATGGATCAGGCAATCCCAAACAAAACTAAGACTCTTTGTACCAAAGGCAAGCGTCCAGTCTGGTGGACCCCAGCCATAAACAAGCTATACAACAAAAGGAGGAAGCTACTACAAGATAGAGCAAAATCCTTAAAAGGGAAGACACCTTTGATCATTATAAGTAAAAAACTAAGATCTCTCATAAAATCATCCAAGGCAAATTTTGAGAGAAATGTCGCTAAGGTCTCAAAAGACAATCATAAGGCCTTCTTTAGCTATGTTAGAAACCTGGGAGGAAACTCCCAGATATGCTCAGAATTAGTTCAAAATGATGTAAAAATTACTGAACCTACAGACATTGCCAACATACTGGCTGACAGGTTCAGTGCAAACTCTCCCCAAAAGGTGAGATATCTATACCAGAGGATTGTAGCCCCCCAAACATCTCCAACGCCCAAGTGAGAACTGCTCTCTCCAAGGCAAAAAACACAGCATCCATGGGACCGGATGGTGTCCCCAGCTGTGTGCTCCACAAACTCAATGAGGAATTAAACCCACAGTTAGGACAGCTGTTTAATCTTAGCCTCACCTCAGGATACGTACCCAAGGAGTGGCGCACGGCAACTGTGGTCCCACTTCACAAGGGCGGTGCCTCCACCGACCCTGGAAATTACCGTCCCATTAGCTTGACAAGCCTTATCTGCAAAGCCATGGAGAGGATCATAATGGAACTCATAAATAAAGACTTAGGGAACTTGCAGACCTTGGATCCAACCCAGTTTGGCTTTGTCAAAGGCAGCTCATGCCTTTTAAACTTGGTTGACTTTTTCGAAACAGTCACCAAGGCCATTGATGAGGGCAAGGCAGTCCATACAGCCTACCTCGACCTGGCAAAGGCTTTCGACACAATACCCCACTCAGGTATCATCGAAAAACTCATCAGCTGGAATGTAAACCCATACATCACAAGATGGGTTGCAAACTGGCTAAGTGACAGAACCCACAGGGTCAGAGTTGCTGGCGCCATGTCAGACTCAAAGCCTGTCACAAGTGGTGTCCCACAGGGCTCAGTCCTGGGACCACTCTTGTTCGGCATCTACTTTTCTGAAGTACAAGCAAACACAAGAGGGTTATGGCTGACAAAGTTTACAGATGACTGCAAACTGGGCACCATAGTCGAAAACACATCTGACACAGATATCCTTCAGAAGGGCCTCACAGAAATGGATAACTGGTGCCAGAGCCATGGCCTAAAGTTAAACGCCAAGAAATGCATAGTCATACCCTTCGGGAAAACAAGGTTACCCCTAGCTACCATATAGGTGGCAATCCACTGAGCACAGAAGAAGTCATCAGGGATCTGGGGACCCAGGTTGACAGTAACCTTTCGTTTGACACTCATGTTGCCAAAGTAGTTAGGAAAACCTTCTACATTGCCCACCTGATCATGAAGGGATTCACATCTAGATCTAGGGAGGTCATCGTCCCCCTGTACTCATCACTCATTAGACCTATGATTGAGTACAATGCCCCATTCGAATGTATCTGACCCGACACCTGCAGCAGCTGGAAAGGCCCCAAAAGTTCCTCACCAAAAGGATAAAGGGTCTCAAAAATATGTCTTATGCTGCCCGACTGAAAGAACTCCAGCTCTATTCAGTCGCATACTGCTTGCTCAGAGGTGACCTGTGCCTGACATATAAGGCCATGTCAAACCCAGATTTGATGAATATGCTTCACCTCAAAAAATCTAGATCCCTCAGAACCACAAGGGCAGGAGACTTAAACCTTGACACGGTTATTAATAGAACGTGCTAGAGGGACAGATTCATCACCCAGAGACTCCCTATGCTGTGGAACAAAATCCCGGTACATGTGAGGCAGAGCACCTCGCTGGCCTTGTTCAAGAGGAACCTTGACCAATGGATGGGAGATCGCAGATATACCCCATGGATTACTTCAGTGTCACTGCTTGACAGAGGCACAGCAAAATAATAGGCATAGTTTTCTTCAAACTAAAGGGGTGGCGAAAGCCACATAACTATGGGCTAGGCTTATAAATGCCCTTGGGCAGATAGCCTAGTATGAACCTATGAACCTATATGATGATGGTCCTATTTACTACAATTAGATTCCTTCTTTTACACCGTAACTACTTTAGAATACAGAAACCAAGTATTAACACACAGAGACAGGTGACTATCAATTACACTCCCTTGTATGACTGTGTATACAGCAGATATTTGCTTGAGATCAAATAAACAAACAAATAAATACATAATGAGCCAGAAATGTATTGTATCTCACAACTGTGAGAACCATATAATGCAACCAGTTGTACCCCCATGCCTTCCCAAACTCTTAGATCAAGAATCAGAGACAAAGACCCAAAATCAGGAACAAAATTTTAAATACTACTTTTATATAATTAGAGTGTTGCTAGTATAACAGGTTTTGCATCAGAAATCATTTTCTGAAGGACATGAAGTCTGAGTTTCACACTTTTGTCATTATTTAGGGACTGCAATCCATAACACTTTGTCAGGAAACCACAAGTTTTATGAGGAACCAACTATAAATGTGTGGCAAAATCAGGAACACTTGAGAACTTTGCCCTCTGTGGACACACATACACATACACAGATATGACCATCAGTTACAGCCTTTTATATGACTATACAACTTGAATATCTATCATACTCATACTCTACTCTTAAAACCCCTTTTCTCCTAAATGCCAACACCTGTCACTACAATGATCACAATTAAATCCCACCTTACCACCTTGCTACCTTTCACACTTTTAACACCCACCTATTGCAAGTGTTCTATCTCATTTGCATCTCTTTCTCTTTTTGTTGATTAAAAAAATTCTAACTTTTGTACTGCATGTTATGCACATTACTGTAACGTTTATGTAAACTTCATTCTTAGGCCTTTTGTAAATTTCTAATGTTTTCACGTAAAGCACATTATTGTAATGTTTGCATAAAACTTCATTGTCAGATGTTTTTCTTTTTTGTAACTTTGTAATAACTGGAGCTTTTCTCCTCGGGTCTCCACTGAAAATGGGCCACTGGCTCAGTTGGACTAACCTGGTTAACAAATGACAAATAAATAAATAATTAAATAAATAAACAAATAACATCTGCTTGAGATCAAGTGAAATAATCAATGCATAAATAATGACTCAGAAATGTATCTCAGCTTGAAGTTGTCAGAAGCATATCATGCAGCCCTTTGTAAGTCTTCTCTGCCCTCTGAACTTCTTAGCTCAAGACTCAGACTGAAAGACCCAAAATCAGGAACAGGTTGTAAATATTTCTCTTATATACTTAAAAAGTTGCTAGAATTGCAGAAAGCATTTTCTAAGAATATGAAGTCTGAAACTCACATGCTTATTATTTTTAATAACTGCAATCCATAATAATTTGCCAGATAGTCAAATATCTGTGAACTTTTTTGCTAAAGAATTCTGCACAAATCCAGAAATAATGGCAGGACAAAGACCCCTAAAGAACAATTTTTAAATATTATTATTTAATCTGTTGTTTAACTGGCTAAACCCACTGGACAAACTGGGGCAACCCAGGAGAACTGTCAGTAGGCAAATGGAGGTAGATGGAATCAAACACTGCACTTTTTATACAGGAAGCAGTACAATAACAACTCAGATCCTTAATTCTCCACACCAAGCTCCAGCCAACTCTTGCTCCCTTAAAAAGTTAGCAGTGCAATGGGTGTTGCATCTACATGCACTTTCTTAGCAGGAAGAACTATGAAACTCTAATGACTGACATTAACGAGCTATAATCGTCATTGATGTACCAGAAAATATGAAGAATTTAATGAGGAAGAGGGCAAACAAAAATATGAGGCAAAATCAGAGATGTTCTGTAAAACTGGTGACCAACAAGAGTCAGACAATTCTAATTCACTTAAAAAGTGAGCAGAATAATGTTTCATGGCTATGTATTTTATTTTACAATAACAACTATGAAACGATAACCATTTGCATTATTTACTGACTGACTGTAAACATCATTGGTTACCAGAAAATCAAATACTTTATAAGGCAAGATAAAAATATGAGGCACAAATATGAGACAAACACAGGGGTGTTCTGTAAAATTTGGGGACAGCTGGGAGCCAGAAATTTGGCCTCTGCCTGAGTTTATATTCATGTGTGTGTGTGTATATATATATATATATATATATATATATATATATACACACACACACACACACACACACACACACACACACACACACACACACACACACACACACACACACACACACACACACACACACACACACACACCACATCCAGATTTATAAATGACTTACCTGCTGTCATAATAATATAATTTTTGCACAGATGACAACTGTCCTCACCCGACTCCCTTCAAGGCATATGGCAAACTGTAAATTAAGGGGGACTAAATATTTTTGTGCCATCAGCAGTACTAGAAAAAGGATTTGTGATGGCACTCTCCACAGGTCTCCTAAACTTACCATTTGAGAGCATCAGGCCACTCCTGAAGCTTTCGTGGGTTCTTATAACCTCACAGACATTTAGCTTTGCAACATGATTACAGACAGCTTGATGGACTGAGAAGGACTTAGATGCATTTTATGAGACAGATTAGAAGTGTGAGGGACATGAGTTATAGCAGGAAGTTGAAAGAGTTATCTCTCCTCTATTAAATATAGACTGCTGAGGAGTGATGTAAATAATTTCATAACGAAGGCTATGGTCCTACTATAAGAATAAATACGAGTAGTCATCAGTTGGCTACAAGGAGTAAACTTTTCTTTTTTGGAAATAACAGTGATTAGAACCAAATTATTACAAAATTCCTTCCATTCCCAAACTGGTAGATGGTGGAGCATTATTCTACTTAGAATCAGGAAGATTGATTTACTTGCATACTTTCAAAAAGAAATGCATATTTGGTGGGAGAAGGAGCTTTTATTTCAGGGCATTTTGGTTTCAGACTCTGTCAGGGTCTGTCTAGGCTCTGGGTTCAACTCCCTATATGTTGGGCATTGAACACCTGTGCAGCTTTATGCCTCTGTATACTTTTTATGGGACATCATATTTTGATGTATGTGTTCTGCTGCCTTTAAGAAATGCATAGGATGCTTGTCAGTGCAGCTGGAGGTGATAATGTTGGGTCTGTCATTAATATGGCATATTCAGCCTTGAGTACATAAAGTTGTGATCAGACGATCATACCTCAAAGGGGTTTGGGCAGAAGTGATGAGAGGTAGAATGGAGGTAAGCATACTTCTGCAAATCAGTAGAAAAAGTCTTTTTAAGTAACCAGTAACCTAATTATAAAGGTGGAAAAAAGAAGAAAAGAAAATGGGCATATGCGGAAAACGTTTATTAAGTGCTGTTGCCTTCGGCATGAGTTCGTGAGAGTAATGGCAGGGTTATCCAGATACAGGCAACACTGTGGTGGAGAATCAGTATATATTTTGAATGCCTCTTCTGATACACAGTCATGGAATTTAGTGACCATAATTGTGTATCAGTAACTTATGGAGAAATTTTGGCATGAGTAAAGTGATATACAGCATAGAAGGGAGGATACCCCAGCTAGTGTCGATCCTAGGCAGCTGCCTAAGTCAGTTTTATTGTATCTGGCCCTGGTTCTGATCATGAATGTGTACCACTCATTCAAAATGGGTGGTATTCATAAACATGTGTTTCATAAAGGACCTATGCAGTATCAGTAGGATTGTGAGTGTGTGACACTAATACCTTAGCCTTAGCCTACCCTATTTCTATCCTGATCAATAGATCTATAAAAGAAGGCATCTTCCCCTCTATCTGGAAGATATCTGGAAGATATCTCATATCATCCCACTACATAAAGGGGGAAACTCTAATGATTTCTCCAACTTTCGACCAATAGCTCTCCTCTCACCTATCGCCAAAATCATGGAAAAATGTATTCACAAACAAATACTAAATCACCTTCTCAACAACAACCTACTTTCTAACTGTCAGCATGGCTTCAGACCCTCACACAGTACCACCACTGCTTTACTCTCCTTCACAAACACCATTAACATTAACCGCAACAAAAACTATACATCATCCTCTGTTTTCATCGACCTATCCAAAGCTTTTGATATGGTGAACCATAAACTTTTACTACACATACTAAAATCTCTGGCTCTTGATAATCTTGCCTTATCCTGGTTTGCATCCTACCTAGAAAATCGTCAGCAGGCAGTTCTGTGGAAAAATTCACTTTCTAATCTTCTACCTATTTCCTTAGGGCGCACCTCAAGGCTCTATCCTAGGCCCTCTGTTATTTTCAGTCTTTATTAATGACCTTCAATCTGCAATCCCATTTACTACCTGCATACAATACGCAGACGACTCAACTATAATCTGTACCGCAAACTCTCAAACAGAACTTCACTCACTTACTCAAAAAGCTTTTAACACTGTAGAACAATGGTTCTCTCACCGCTGTTTACTCCTTAACCCTAAGAAAACCAAACTACTACTATTTTCTCCTACTCGGAAATCTACTACACCTTACTTTACTCTTACATCCGCTGACGGAACACTCATCACTCCTGACCAGACCACAAAACTTTTGGGCATAACGATCGATAATAACCTCAACTTCGACTCCCACATCAATAATACCATAAAATTAGTTAATAAAAAAATAGGATCCCTGTATAGAATCAAACCTTTCCTAATACCCACAGCAAGGTCCACCATTGCTAGATCTCACCTAATCTCCACTCTCCTGTATGCCTCCCCCATTTACACTAATCTTTCCAAAAACAACATGAAGAAACTAGAAACATCCTATCATAACATTGCTAGATTCGCTGCTGGATCTCCTTTTCGAACTCATCACTGCTTAAACCTAAAAGAACTAGGCTGGTTAGAACTTCCTAACCAAATTTTACTGCAACAGATCTTAATTGCCTATAAGATTCTATATCAGCCAACCAATACACCAAAACTTTCTAGCCTTATTTCTCCATATAACAACCTGAAACATCTTCGTTCTTCTAATAAACTTCTGATTAATACCACTAAACCTAACAATAATGCAGGTGACAGTTTATTTTCCAACTATGTTGGAAAAGCATGGAATAAACTACCCTCTGATATCACTTCTTTAACCTCTTTTCAACTCTTCAAACACCAACTAAATGTTTATCTCAAGTAATCACTGGCTTTGCTCCTGCACTAATCCAGACTAATGTTAATCTCTATTTTTTTTAACTAACAATGTTATATTTAAATGTTTTTTGTATCCATTCTTATTTTTGTTGTTATGATTGTCTGTAACCTTTTATGCCTTATGTAAATTGTATAACTAGTGGAGCTTTTCTCCCCGGGCCTCTACTGAAAATGGACATATATCCAGTTGGACTAGCCCGGTCAACAAATGTAAAATAAAAAATAAAAAAATAAAAATACTAGTGCACAGTAGAAACTGCTAGATATAAATTATACTGAATTGTTCCATGAAATACAGTATAACACAGAAAAACAGAAATTTTCATTCCTCCATGCTGTGAAACAGCTACACCATGTTCTGAAATGAAGGGGATGTAAACCACTGAGTCGGGCTAGCGTGCTGTAATACTGTGGGGGATACCCAGGATGTTTGGTCCTCTAGATCATTGGCTCTTGTCCTGTGCAATATTTGCTTGCATCCCTTGGTGGTTAGTGTAGTACAGAAAATAAGATCCTTGGGTAAACGTGTATGTATGCTTTCTATGTCCACACTACTTCCCAGGCATTTGCATCTTCTACATAGACTTCAAACAAACCATCTACAATAGCCATAAGAAAGTAGTTTGGGTTAGACTGGAGTAACAGGAGTATGTAAGAAGAAGGCATATTTTTTTCCAAATATTTAAACTAACCTTGTAAAGACACTAGGATGAAGAAGGAGATGAAGAACAACAACAAAAGGAAGAGGAAGGAGGAGATGGCCCAAAAGTCCTGTGACAAAACAGGGGTCAGCACTGTTTTACCTTTGCCTTCATGTATTCAAACTGAAAGGATGCATAGATAAACTCTGATCAGTGACAACTTTCTTTGAAGTATCTGTAATGTCTGCCAGTTCAACAGCTTTCTCCCCATGCATAATGAGGGCTGTTCTCTGACGGAAGAAGGTGCTTAGTCCTGCAATAAAACTAACATTTGTTTTCCCCAAATATGGAAAATCATTATCTGCAGACTGCAGTGTCATAGTACATCATTCTTCACTGAAAGTCTGGCAGATAGTGTAGAGGATTAACACTATGAGCAGTTAATGAGCTACTGCCTTCAGTACAGTGTTTAGCTCCCTCAGTCACCATTTGCCTACTGTGTGACTTTGACCAAGTCACTTAATCAGACAGTGCTTTGAGATAATTGGGAAACTGGGCTATGTTCCTCAATGGTCTCCAGAACCACATGTCTAGTAACTATCTATGAACCTATAAAAATATTTCAGAGTGAGCATCAGAACCCTAAGACAAGGATCTCTTCCTTTGGGTTGTTATCTGCCCTGCTCATACCTCTCAGTCTGGACAAAGCCTAAAATAATGGGGAAACAAAGGCCAAAAAATAGGGGCAGATTTTAAATATTGCTCTTATAAACTCAAAACGTTGCTAGAGTAACATGATTAGTGTTAGCATACATTTCCTCAAGGATATGAAGTCTGCAACTGAAATGTAAATCATTATTTAGTGACTTCAGTTCTCAACAATTTGCAGGAAAACCACACATTTTGTGAGGAACAGAGTAAAAATATGAGGGAAAATTCTGTAGATTCTGAAAAAGTCTGGAAAGTTGAGAGGTATGACACTGCTCTGCATTTGTTCACTAACAGACACACACGCACACACACACACACACACACACACACACACACACACACACACACACGCACGCACACATATGAAACTCACACATTCTCATGCTTAGATGAGTAGTTGATCATGTATTTTTCAAGGCAATAACTTTTAATGGACAAGATTGAGTTGTGCAGATGTTCAGCCTTTTATAGACACGGTGTATAGTTTCACATCTCAGATGGAAGTTGTACAACAAATATTCTTCCTTTCTTTCTTGGGTGTGATTCAACCAGGGAATTTCTTTTTCCTGGATGGAGCTCTATTCCCCCTCCTTCTCTCTTGATATATATATATATATATATATATATATATATATATATATATATATATATATATATATATATATATATATAGATATAGATATATATGCCCTGCATTTGACCAAATGTATATTTGTTTGACAAATACAGGGGTGTGATTTAATGTTCATGGTACAGGTGGCTGAATGATGGATATGTTGATGGTATGGAACGTCGATACAAGTAAGTGGGGTTGGGGGTGAAAAAGTATATGTGTATGTGTGTGTTTGTGTGTGTGTGTGTGTGTGTGTGTGTGTGTGTGTGTGCACGTGCATGTGAGTTAGGATCAAGGATGAGTTAAGGGTGGGTGTTGTGTGTTTGTGTGTGAGTTTGTGTATTTTAGGTTAAGGGTAAGGGTTAGGTTAGGGGATAGATGTAGTGTTGTTTGTGTGTCTGTGTCTGTCTTGTGTAGTGGCAGTGTTACAGGAATGTTTTAATGACATTAAGGTGTAGGGTTAGGGTTAGGGGAAGGGGCAGCATTAGGGTTAGGGTTAGCATCCATCACTAAGGTGGTACAGGGGGGAGGACTTTCAGAAAGTTTGGGATCATTACAAAAATAAAAATCATGTTGTGTTTAGTGACTTTAAAGTCATGATATATGATGAAAAGAGGTACATTTAGTTTTGTTTCATATCCAGAATATTTTAAAAAATGTTATAGTCACATTTCAATGAAAACAAGGTATACCAATGGATGAATTTGTTGATATTTTTATTTTACAAAATCACTAATTTATTTATATCCTCATTTGAAGTGGAAAATAATGAACTATGAATGAATACAAACACATTCATGTCCCACATTTCATTTAACAACACTAAAATAAGCATAATTTGACTGGTGCTCCATCTTAGAAGCTTTAGACATTGCTTTACTTTTTTTCAAATGAGCTTAACATAGCAATACAATCATCTTTTGTTGAATGATGTATACTGAAATTCATCCCCACTTGTAGTAACAGGAGAGACTCCACACAGTAAAACATTAGGTTTGATAAGTGAAACAATCACTACGGCCTGCTTGTTACAAATCCTCAATTTTTTTTTAAGTTGTATATCATTTGTCACAGTTTTCTACTACAGTTTATCAACCTGAAACATTTTCTCTTTTATATAACAATTCATAACTGTGGAATGTTGAGATACATGAGTAAAGTTTTATACAAATGAACCCGTCCATAAAAAAGAAAGCTAGAGTGCATCAATAGTTCATTATATCATCTATTATGGTGCCTCCAGTACCTAGCTTGCAAGCATCTTAGATCCCTAATCCTAAGATCTATTAATTTATCATTGGCAGTCCAGTCTTTATAACTTCCCTCTTCAAGAAAGTTGAACATTTGTCTTATTTTTACTAGATTTGCAAAATCAGTCCAGTGAAACAGGTAAAGTACTCACAGCAATCATTATAATACTACACTAAATCTCACTTGTGGTGCTCCCTGCAAATCTCAGTTAAATACTGTTGTGAGAAAGACTAATAACAAAAGTATCAGAAATGCTGCAAAAACACATGAAAAGCTGGGTGTCCTCTACAAAGTTAGAGCTTACCTCACTGAACATGGCTGCATAGCTGCCGCCTCCCCACACTCTATGCTTCCTCCAGCTTCACTAACCAGCTAACTAAGCCAGAGCAGTGTAATAACCAAACAACCAAATCTGCAACAAATCTCCCCTATAGATTCCACCATTACACTGTTGTTAAGAAACTAAACTGGACTGAATTTCCAAATGACCTTCATTACACCAACACACTATAATTTTCTTTATTAACCTGAGAGGTGTCCATCCCTAAGTAAGCTACTTCAATGGCAGTCACTCACCAGACATATCGGCTCAAAAGACAGATTTCTCACACATACACCGGAAGATCATACAACTCCCTTGGTAACTCATAGTCTCTAACCAAATCTCTAAACTCTGTGACACTATTCCTTCTGCCATTAGACAGTTTGACAACCTGCTTAATTCAAAAAGGAACAGAAATTCTGATTGACTTATTATACTGTCTCTGTTCCTCCCCACCAGGATTATCCATTTTAAAGAACCTACCTGAAAATGTGTACTCTTTTAGCACCTCTTGCACAAAAGGTCACCATCCTGTGGCTTTACCAAACTCTCTCTCATTATCTGTAGCACCATCATGTAAAGTGTATGTTTTGGGGTAGAAAGAGATGTGTGTGTTAAATACGGAGCAGTTGATCATCTAAGAAGTGCCTGTATAAATGTGAGAGGCATGTTTTGTAAAGAAAATGGCTACTGTAGCAGGGATAGTAAAGGTGTTGCAGACCTTATGAGAAGATAGCAATATTTCTATCCTGTATGTTGCAAAATGTCTCAGAATATAATAGTTGATGAGGAATCTAAAAATTAAATATTTTGACAAGATGCTATATTCATGAATAAAGTGTTTCTAGTAAAAGAGTGACTATGCAAACTATGGAGGTTATCTCTAAAAATAGATACAATTCATACAATTCAACAGAAATTACATGCTTTACTGAGTTGTGTGAAACTATGTAACAAGACTTATTTATATAATTGTGTCCCCACCTACAAATACTTTAATGTACAGTAAAAGAAGCACAGTGTGCAGGAATCTAATGTTAAGGGTATAAAAAAGTTTATTATACAATTCCTCCCCTAAAACATGAACGCCGTGATATATAATTGGAAAAAGGTGATACTAAGGACTTTTTTTTTCAAAATAATATCTCGATTCTTTCCCATTTAAAAAACATTGTTAACAGATTCTCGCCAATAAAAAAACGGAGAAATCTCCGTTGTAAACAAAAGCTCTCTCTTTGTTTTTTCCCATTTAGCATAAGTTGTTAAAAATTTAAAAAAAAAAAAGAGATTTAAAAAATTTAGTTTTTATATAATTAATTGGTTACAGATAAGCGAGACAACAATCTCCGGAGAAACTCCGGTGCTTAATTTTATGTGTCTCGCTATGTTAAACCCATATATGTTAAACTAATTTAAAAAGCAACGGAGGAGAAAAGCAATCGTGCTCTTTTGCTTTGATGTGGAGCGAGTACGCAAGAGGTCCAAAGCCAGATATGAAGACATCAAGAAGAAGGGAGGAAGGCAGTAAAAGATGCCATTATTTAATGCCATTTTAAGAATTATTTTTTTTCTTTTCTAATTAATATAATCATATAATCCATCTAATAAGTGGTGGGTGTGCTGGGATTTGCTGTTGGTGGCTTGTCCCCTCCCCTCTCCACGACACCAAACCACGCCTAACGTAAATCCAGCATTACCACACACCCAAGTGGGTTATTGCTATAGTAATCGCATTTCAGTATAAAATGCAAGTATAGGAAACACGACTTTGGAAATAACCTCATCGTATGACTATTTATGTGAAAGGGAAGGGGACCAGGCAACAGTTTTGTCAGTAAGTCTTTTTTTTGATAATAAAGAAGAAGTGGAAAAATAAAACAAGAAATAGGATTACTAGGAACAGGATGTCTGCATTGTGTTAGCATAAACTGGATGCATTCCAGTCTTAATGAAATTATACAACTGTGATCTAAATTACTTTAAACTTTATGTGCTTATTCCTTGGGATGTAGCATAAAAGAGAAGTGAAGTGCAGAGGCTAATAAGAGAATTGGATAGTGGAACTATCCAGAACTCAGGAAAAATGTCCTGGCATGACAATAAGGGTAGTAGTCACTTGTGGTGATCACCTGAGCTCTTGTCACAGACTTATAGAAGCCATATAAGCATGTATCCTGCAATGATGTCAGAGGTGCTCTACCAGTCCTGGGTCTCAAGCCATGTTTGCTTGACTTTTACTCCCTGTAGTTTAAGAGTGAAAGCTGCACCCACTTTCTTGATATTCAGATGTGATTACAGTGAAAAACAGATAGAATTAGAGATCATATTCTGGAGGGACTACTAGTTACAGGAAAATGAAATGGCAGCTATGCATTCCAAAACTAATTCCTGCTTATATATCAGCCATTGATATTTTAAAGAGACAGCTTCTTTTTTTCCATCATCTACTATGTGATTTTCCTTAAGTCATAGTTTTGTGTCCTTTCACTGAAATCTTAAGAACAGTGAAGAAATCCTCTGTAAGAGGCAAATGCTCTCCAGATCATTGCTAATTTATTTCCTTGCTGCTGTGCTATTATTACCTAACCAGTTTAAGCAGAATGTATTGCTCATACCCTGCTGTTATGTTAAGCATTTGCCTTACTGCTTTGTGTCTGCTGTAATTACTTGGAAGCAACCTGTACTATAGGTTCATAGGTTCATAGGTTAGTACTAGGCTAACTTCCCTTGCGGGCCATTTTAAGCTTAGCCAATTACCCCATGACAGAATTGTGTCAAAAAAGGTAAGCACCTTAACCATTACGCCAACCTCCCACCCTTACGAGTCAAATACTTTGTGTTACTGTCACTAAAACCTGTCAATTGTTGTGACCACTGTTAACTCATAGTTTTTTCTTCAGTCAATGAATCAGAAACCTGAATTTTAAATGTATTGCTAAGAATATGGAGACTCTTTAGTACAATATTACAAATACTGTTTTTTTTAATTATTCAGACAGTGAGTCAAAAAGTGGAAGTCTATAGGGCAGAGCCTAGATGGCCAACTGAGAGCAGTGAATTTTGAGAGCTCCATAAACTAGTATAATAATATAGGAATTTTTTTTATTATTTTCAAGTTTAATACATCAGAAATCTATACATAAACCACTAAACTACATAAATATCAATTTTAGTGGAGATATACAAAAATGTTCCTGTCAAGTAACTTGGAGATATATTGAATCACTGAATATGAAAAACTCAAGGAATTCTCATCCAAATGCTGCTTTGAAAAAAACTACAATTGATGACATCTACCTTACAGGAACTATCTTTGAAGATGGATGGCTTTAGAAATGACACTGAAAACCTCAAATTAAATTCTCAAAAACAGACTGATACTCTTAAGGAACTATTACAGTAACACCAGACAAAAATAACAAATATAGAGACTTCTCTAAATGACACTGAAGGGAGACTAAAAGAGGAAGAATTCCAAAATGAATTTCTGCTTAAACAGAATACATGGCTGCTTAACAAAATATATGACTTAGAAAACAGGGAAAGGAGAAACAACATAAGGATCTGTGGTCTGCTTGAAAACACTGAAGGAGAAGACATTCCCCAGGATTCTCAAAAGCTTGCATGGAGTGCAAGATCAGTGCAGTAGCTCAAGCAGGCAATATGTCTGCTGTGCGATCCAGAAACAGCCCGTAGGGGCATGTACGAGTGCTCCTGCACTAATCTTGCACGGACTAAGCCCTGTTATGCAAATCATCCCATTTGCAGGTGAAATCCATGCAAATGAGGTGATTTTGCAATCCTGGAAGCTCGCAACAGTCCGTGCAAGACTAGTGCTATCTGCAGAAATGTACTCGGTTAGTAACCAAGTACATTTCTGCAAAATCCAAAACGGAGCTATGACAGCTCCGAATAAAGGCTGCATATAAAGTAGTAAGCATGCCAATGGCCAAGTATAAGGCCATTGGCATTGCAAACAAAGCAAAAAATAAAAAAAAAAAAAAACTTTTATTTCTTTTTACCCAATCTCGACTGTTTAAGCATAGGTCAGTGGTGGGCAAATGGGATCAGGGGGAAAATAATAAAATAAACCTAAAATAAGCATTCTAACTAAAATCAGTATTCTGCCATGCAAGTCAATGGCAGGCAGAAGACAACCTGGCCAGTGAGTAGTGGTTGCTATGGGGGGAGGCTCAGTGTGAGACATGTAACTATGCATTAGCAGGCAATCCTATGCAAATGAGGGTTAGGATAGAGAATCCCAGTTTTCCCCAGGATGTGAGTCAGGTCCCAACAGTGTAAGAGTAAGAATAGCTTGGTGCAAGCCTAGGAGGTAGGTGACACCATGGGTGTGTGTGTCAGGCATACTGTAAGTGGATTGGAGACCTGTGGCTTGGGTTTGCTCCTAGCTTAGCACAGCTAAGCTAAGGGGTATGTCTAAACCTGCCTAGCACTCTTTACAAAGTCTAAGCGGGTGTGTGCGCCTCACACCGGGTTTTACAGGAAGGAAAAAGAAGTTAAACCAGGAAATAGCAGCAGTGTGCACATTTGTGCACTCTGTTTCCGTGGCGCACACATGGGCTTAAACAGGGAGACAATGGGAAGGGAAAACAGCAGTAGGAAGGTAATCAAGGAGAACTAGCGTAGCTGGCAGCTGAAATGTATAAAAATCAGCCAATTACACAGGCAGCAGACCAGCCCAGCCCAGAACACTACTATAAACTAAGCAAACACCTTCCCTTCTGGTTTTTCCCACACTCTACACCACTGGTGTATACAAGCGGGGAAATTTTAACAAACAAACCTACAAAATGAGAAGGGCTGCAGCAGGCAACATAGAACAACATGTGCAAGAGGCTGAGGGTGGAGAGGATGTGAATGCTGCTGAACAACCCACAGTGAGAAGACGGAGAAGAGTTTACAGACCTAGGGTAATCTACCAGGGGGGCTACATGAGCTGGAGATAGTGGAGTGCTATAAGGTGGACAGAGACCTCCTACAGCAAATTGTTGTGCTGTGCCGGCCACACCTGACATACCAGACATACTAAGGGGACCCCATCCCAGTGGATACCAAGCTATGTCTATGCCTAGGTATACTAGCCACAGGCACCTCCCAAAGCACAAATGGGGACATCATGGGGACCTCACAGGCATTAACATCCAGAGTATTCCACCAGTTCCTGGATGCCATGTCAGCACATGCCAGTGAGCACATATATTTCCTCAACACCCGTGAGGTGTTGACCAGCAATATGCATCTCTTCCACCAAATAGCAGAATACCCTGGGGTAGTGGGTGCTATAGACTGCTCGCAAGATATGCATCAGAGCACCACCCGGTCAGCAGGGTGGGGCCTACATCAACCCCAGGGGCATCCCCTCCATTAACTGCCAGGTCGTATGTGATGCCCAGGGAATTATAATGAATGTGTGTGCTGGCTGCCCTGGAAGCTATGACGATTCCCACATATGGCATCTGCCACAGCTGTACCAGAGATTTGCCAATAGGGACATCCCCTATGGTCACCTAGTGGGGATTGCTGGGTACACACTGGAGCCATTGCTGATGACACCCATCAGGAATGCACACACACCTGAACAACAAAGCCATAATGAGGCACACGCACATATAATAGAGCACGTGTTTGGGATGCTCAGGTGATGGTTCCGGTGTCTGGACACATCTGGTAGAGCCTTGCAGTATTCACCAGCTACATGTACCCAAATTGTTATAGTATATGCTATGCTACACAATATGATCTTGTGGAAACAGCTGCAGCAGGAACAGCATGGGGCAGGGCCACACAGCCCCCCACCAATGCCAAGGCCTGCACAAGCACAGAGTGACTCGGAGGAGGAACAACCTGAGCCTGCCCCAGTAGGCAGAAGGAGGCATGCCCTGTATGCCCTGGCCTTGGCAAAGAGTCAACGCACAGCGCATGGACTGACACAGTAGGGACCCAGGGAATGACAACTCTCTCTGACTCACATATACAGTAAAAGGGATGCCAAACATGACACTACCTGTTCTCAACCATGTATAGGGAGTGTACTATGTGCATCCGACATAGGCAGCCCTCCAGCACCATCCGCAAGTCTGGCACACCCTCAAGGTAAGTCAATCAACCTACCAATTGCCAAATGGAGTAGAATGTGTCATTACCTGTAGCTACGGTATGGATGTGAGCATGCAAGGGAATTGGGTGGCTGAATGTTATGGCAGCAGACAGTAGACACCCATAGTGGCACCATGACATGTGTAACACATACTGGAATCACTACAGTAGCCAGTACTACACAGGGTGACAAAAACCACTGCAGGAAATGTGCTGAGCGACATGTGTGCCCATATGACCCACACATGCCTGTCAGGATGGTTCACATACCCAACAACAGTCTCAGCCAGCAGGACAGGTGTAGACAAACCTAAACAGAGCCTGTGCCATGGCCCCAAAATGATGGCTATGGTTAACCTCCCCCCAGGCCTACACAGACAGACCACAGCAGGGCAGGCAGTGGGATGTTAGTTCTGAAGGGTAGAAAGTCAGACAATAATATGTAGGGCAACCAAAGCCACGATCTGTAGTACACTAGTATGCCTCTAGTCAGCATGATAGTTAGCAATACAGAATGAAATGGAGTACCTGACATACCAGTACAATCATAGCAAATGTGTACAAGTGTCATGTGTGCTCCCCACATCCTACATAGTAATGTAATAACAGTCAAGTGTATCCCTCCAAACCTGTGTAGAAATAGTCAGGTGTGCCCCCATCCTACATAGTAATGTAATAACAGTCAGGTGTGCCCCCTCCAACTCTGTGTAGAAATGTAGAAATAGTCAGGTGTGCCCCCCCTCCTACATAGTAATGTAATAACAGTCAGGTGTGCCCCCCCCCCGCTATGCAGAAATGTAGTAACAGTCAAAGCCAAATGATCGATGGATAACCTGCAGAGACAACATGCTACCTGTTGAACACAAAGGCCAGTACTGCAGCACAAACTACCTAGACATGATCCACACATTCAGTACAGATGGCCATACTGGGCATGGTCACACACTTAGAGAAATGAAGGCAATGTCAGTCAACAACATACTGAAAGGTCATACTGGGCATGCTCACACACAAACACATGAAGGCCATGTCTGCAAACACCAGTGGCCCAGACATATCTGGCAGTTGCAGTTGTTAGTGCAGACACTCGTCAGTATGCACCACTCATGCCTTGCACACACAGTGGATAGGAATACAGACATATATGTCAGGACAACACACAACATAAGCCAAAGGTAGACATACATAGATGTGTGGAAGAGGGTGACTGTGACAAGGAGCTATCCAGGCCTGTCCCACCCAGCACACAGTCAAAGGGCCCCAAGCACATGAGGTGCAGATGTCACTCACTGCAGATACTATCCAAAAGTATCTCTCAGCATTACAGACTATGTGGTGCACGTGCCAGCTGTGCAACATGACTGTACAAGGAAGAAGTCATCTAGCAGCTGCATACATGTACCTATGAAATATGACCCTGTGTGTGTCCGCATGTGGCGTGTCAACCCCTAGATGAATGTGTTATGGCCTGTGCACACACCACCCTCCCCATAGTCCTACTATGACAAGCCTGATGAGGTCATCCAATATGAAATACACCTTTAGGAGAGTTGTAGCCCAGTAATCTCTGTGGCATGTCCCATAACTGTGTACTACTATAGTGTGATAAACTAGTTAGGTAGGAGTTCTAACCCCAGACTTGGCAACTGTGTGTGTGTGTGTTTGTGTGCATGTTTGATTGTGTAGACAGCAGTGCTTTTTAGGGTACTCACACTCCCTACAATTCATATACTTAACTTTGGCAAGGCTGCTGATGTCACCCACTTAGAAATACACTTCTAGGAAGGTTGTAGATCAGTAACTCTGTAGTGTGTCCTGTAACTACATACTGCTGTAGTGTGATAACCTAGTTAGATAGGTGTTTTATTCCCAGACATGACAAGTGTGTGCGTGTCTGTCTGATCCTGTCTGTATAGAGGGCAATGCTTTTTAGGATACTCACACTCCCTACAATTCATATACTTAACTTTGGCAAGGCTGCTGATGTCACCCACCTAGAAATACACCTCTGGGAATTTTGTAGGCCAGTAATCTCTGTAGTGTGCCCTGTAACTGCGTACTTCTGTGGTGTGATAAAGTAGTTGGGTAGGTGTTCTAATCCCAGACATGGCAAGTGTGTGTGTGTGTCTCTGTCTGGCCCTGTCTGTGGAGAGAGCAATGTTTTTAGGGTATTCACTCTCCTTACAATTCATATACTCAACTTTGGCAAGGCTGCTGATGGCACCCACCTAGAAATACACCTCTGGGAAGACTGTAGCCCAGTAATCTCCATAGTACATCCTGTAACTGCATACTGCTGTAATGTGATAAAGTAGTTAGGTAGCTGTTCTCATCCCAGACATGGCAAGTGTGTGTGTGTCTGTCTGTTTAGAGAACAATGCTTTTTAAAGTACTCACACTCCTTACAATTCATATACTCAACTTTGGCAAGGCTGTTGATGTCATCCACCTAGAAATACACCTCTGGGATGATTGTAGCTCAGTAATTTCTGTAGCATGTGCCATAGCTGTGTACTGCTGTAGTGTGATTTAGAACTGTGGGAGGGTTCCATCCCCACCCATGGCAGTTCTGGATGTTTTGTGTGTGTTTCAATGTCTGTGTATGAAGCAATGCATTATAGGCTAGTCACACTCAGTACATTTCAAATGGCCTACTTTGGCAATCCTGCTGATGTCATTCATTGTGAAATACACCTTTGGGGAAGGAGTTCTCTAGTAATCCCTGTGGTGCTTCCTATAACAGCTCCATGCTGTAGTGTAATATAGAACTCTGTTAGAGATTCTATACCCACCCATGTTGGTTGTGGATGCTTTGTGTGTGCATCACTGTCTGTGTAGGGAGCAATGCATTTTAGACTAGTCACACTCACTACAATTCGAATGTCCTACTTTGGCAAGCAAGGTGATGTCATCCAATGTGATATATACCTTTGGGAAAGAAGTACTCCAGTAATCTCTGTGGTGCGTACTATAACTGTGTAGTGCTGTAGTGTAATAAATTAGTTAGGTAGGGGTTTTACTCCCAGACATGACAGGGGTGTGTGTGTGTGTGTGTGTGTGTGTGTGTGTGTGTGTGTGTGTGTGTGTGTGTGTGTGTGTGTGAGTGTGTGTGTGTGTGTGTGTGTGTGTGTGTGTGTGTGTGTGTGTGTGTTTGTTACACGTATCCTGTGTGGATGTGTGGAGGTGGTTGTGAGTGTGTAACACCTGTGGTCAATGTGGAGTGGGTTTTTCATATTTCTTATATGGTGGCCCTACTATATATCACAATGTCCACCGTACAGGCATAACAGATGTGAAATAGCTGAGAGGCTGGGGTGCAAAGCCATACCTATACATGTGACATCAAGGCCAGGCAATCACAGTTAACAACCTCAGTATTACTCAGAGCATACTCTCAACCCATGTCTCATACACACACACATGCCTAGGCAACAACCAATATGTGGGTAGTACACTGCATATTGGGCACTGATAGTAACTATGGGGTGATAGCTGTGAGCTACAGAGGACATGGCACCCTGTCCATTTGTCCAATATGCACGTACATGCAGACAGTGCACCTTCCCCATGTTCCCCAATGGACACCTGAAAATGGAAATATATCCAGTTAGACTAGCCCGGTTAACAAATGTAAAATAAATAAAATAAATAAATAAAATAAACACCTGTGGTGCCATCACATGTGACTCACAAAGGACATACCATGCCTGACAACATGCCCTATATTGACAGATGCCACTGACACCAGGGAATGCCATTAGCATGCTATCAATGTAGGTGCAGGGCAAACCTGCTGCCCATTACCAGTTCCTGCCACAAGTGGGCAAGACTGGCATATCTGATGATAATCTGTGTTCACAACATTGGCCAGACACCCCAGGTACAGTTCCACATGTCCCTGTACATGCATGTGGGAGGTGTACACATCCCAGACATTGTCCATGTCATGGACTAAGGAACACATACATGGCAAGCAATGCACAGCACTGACCACACACAATAGTCACCCAGGTGGCTGGATGGGGATACAATACCCACCTATGTGGGCAAATGCAGACACTACAACCTTGAGCCACAATGCAGACCATCATCATGTGGACCAATGGCAAGGTATTACCCATTGCCTAGCCTTGTACAGCCGTCTGGCACAGTCGACTACGACACACCTGTGCAGGCATGCACCCATGCATGTCAGTACTGGCACCCTGTGTGTTTGTGTGTGTGTTCTATGGTGTGTATGTTCACATCCACACTCCCTACAACCCCCATGGGCATACTGAAGCATGCTGTTTGATGTCAGACACTTCCCCATACCCTTTGCCCATATAACCCCAATATTACCCATGTGGTGCACATCATACCTGCACAGTGATGTGTTGTGGCAATCCTACTACTGATGAGTTGTAATCCTGGCCCTGCCAAGTGTGTCAGTATGTGTTCGTCCCTGTGAGAGTGTGGCTGTGTTGATGCTGGCACTTGTTCATGTGGACAAGCATGTGTATGTCACCTACCATATAGCTACTGTATCCCTGTTGCAGATGTCAGTCACCATCACATATATGTTCTGAGGGCTCCATAACAGATAACCCATGTGGTGCATCCAATAACTGCATAGAACTGTGATAGCACTACATAGTCATCGGGGTTTGATACCCTGTGCTGCTAGGTGTGTGACACAAACATGCTTAGGTTTTACTCTCCCACCCCTCCCTGACTTGTCTTTGCCTCTGTCTGCCTCTCCCACTCCCTCTGTGGTGGGTGTGGAGATCTACACCTGCTTTGCTTGGCAGCAGCATGTGTATGTTAAGTGATGCTCATGATCAGCTGATGGCCTCTGCATGAATTGCAGCCCTCCCCTAGCTGATTGCATGTGAAACAGCTGTGGTAACATTCCCATAGCCAATTGCATAGAAACACACTCCAATATCTAGGAACATCATGTTGGTGTTGGCCCTTTTCATTCACTGAGAGCAGGAACTAGATCTGTTGTTTGGCAAACAGCATCTCAGATGGATTGGGGATTTACCTCTAACAACATGCACTGTGGAAACAGGGCAACACACGGGGGGGGGGGTGTGCCTGACCTGACTACAGACTGTAAGTGCTGCTATACTGCATTTGGGGTACTGTTGATTTAACAGTGTGTGTGGATATGACTGTCCTACATGTCTCAATACCTGCCATGTCAGTTCCATGTTTATGAGGAATCCCCATCTGCAGGGTTATCTGCAGACAGGGCAGTGTGTTGTGCCTTTGGTTTCATGTGTTACCAATGGAGCATCTGTCTGTGGATTTCAGAAGGTAGTGTGAGGATTGCAGTCTGTAGATGGTGAAAGCCATGACAGTTACTGGCTTCATATCCGTCATAGGACATATGTTGCTACAAACTCTGTTACAACAGTAAATGTATGCAGTTATCACAGCAACATGTCATTATTGGCCCTGTGAATGTGCTTCCAGCCACAACTCTTTCAACCTGTCTACATATGTCATGCATGAAGTGGTGCATATGTGCTGTACACCATAATTAGTGTCATCATATCTGATAACAAGCCAGTGAGATATCAGACTGCTACACATGTTATGTACAGTAGGGGTTATATTTGATGACATAACCTGGACATTCTGTGGATGTTTGTACAGTACTGCGGTCTGTGTAATTATGGTGAATGTCGACAGTGTGTGTATTGTTAATATGTATTTTGGCCTGTGTACAAACTGTGGTAGATGTCATTGTTTTTGGTCCAGTCCTATCTGATGTTACATGCTGCTCCAATGTATGGTACCGTACTGGCGTACATGTTTGTAGGTCCATACACACACACATGTCCCATACCACAGACAGGCATCATACTAAACTGTGTAGCAGCCCAGTATATATAGGGTCAGTCTGTGAGTGGCACATATGAGGATGGTGTCGAACAGATAGTCCATATACTGTAATATTATGCTAGCTTAACATATGTGGCTGTGGCTGTGTTCACATTGGTTGTGGTTATACACTTCCACACAGGTGTATCTTACCCTGTGCTGTGACATGCCTGTAGAGCCTGCTATATATGCAGGTACATGTGCATTCCCCCATAGGAGATGTAGGCCAATGTTGAGCCAGTTTGCCTGTAGCCTGCACAGTGCATTGTTACATGCCTAGCAGCTTAGTGTACTTACCCAGTGAGATGCCATGTGCAGATACTTGTCAGATGTACTGCTGCCGGGCCTCCCTTAACAGTCATGTATGTCAGACAGAGCAGTGGTATGCTGTACAGATGTATATCAATATCTAGTGAGTAGTATGTGGCCATGGCACCTCTGTACCAGCAGTTATTATGTGTCAGGCCAGACAGGGGTGTGTGAATGCATAACCTATGGTGGCAAGTGTATTCCAATCGTTATGTGTTATACCCATTTACATGGCTGTCTACATCCATATTGTCAGGCATGGTACACATGTTTAGCACTAAGGGGTTATGTGTATACCTCTGGACTGTACAGAGTGTGTCAGAATGTCCACATATATTAGCCAATATCTCTGCTGCAGTCCACAAGGGCATTACGTGCTACCAGCGGTACTTTACTATGATGTCCTTAAGATGTCTGTCAGTAGCCAATGGCACACATGTTATAAGCAGATGTGACCTTCAACACACACCATGTCTGTGAAGACAATCCCAATGACAGTAACAATAGTCTACTAATATACCTGCTATACATACCTGACATCCCCTTGCACTACTACTGTGGGACTATAGAGGCTGGGGTAGGGCTACACTCCATGTCCAGGACATTTTGGTGGAAATATATGTACATATTATTATCCAGATAGCCATATATATATATATATGATTACACATGTGTAGTACTTCCAGTTACCACTGTCATGGCAACCACCTACTCTAAACCCCTACATCATGTGGGTGTGGTCCCTTTATATTTCCTATGTGTGGGCATCAGTGTTACAGACAGTAGGTAGCAATACCTCTTACAGGAGAACTGGCACACGCAGGGCAGCTACATATTTGTAGGAGGTTCAGAAACTGCAGACAGAGTGTGAGTAGAGTTATGTTATGCTTTGTATAGTACTGGTGTTACAGGGTGTGTGTGTACATACTAGTTTACCTTGGAATGCAGTCTGTCTGCATAGCTCTCAACTGTGGGCCTATCCACTTGGTGGCCAGATGTGTGCCTATCATGTGTTGTCTGTCCACCACACAGGTCCTGTGTCAGATATTTCACTGGCAGTGTGTATGTGTTGAGTGCTATCAGTACATGGCTACATCCATTTATGTTTCTAACCTCAATTCTCAGACTAAGGGTATGTTGCAGACTATACTGTAACACCAGCAACTTGTTTAGTGTATGGGAACAATTTTCCACATTTGTGCCTGTGTTCCAGCCTCTGTCCTCCAACCACATACCAAGCTTTGCACATATGACATGCTGTCAGGAGTTGTTCTGTAGTGGGCTGTGAGTATATCACATTGCCATTGCTGCCCTCAGTCTGCTGCTGTTATATCACCCACACATACGGTGGGGCTGGGGCCATATATGTGTGGGTGTCACCTACACAATACGTGTGTGCTGTTATGACTCCAGAGGCCAGTGTATGCAACAGTGGTATATGGCCCTGTATTATTGAGGTCGGGGGGAAGCACCATAAATGACCTAGGCTGTTACAAAATGTGGGGGTATCAGGGGTGAGCTGCCTTAAGGTAGCTGGATGTACAGTACCGTATACTTCACCTATATTTACATTACTTACATAAATTGGGTTAATGCAAGCCTACTGCCTCCTGCCATACAGACTGCTCTGTTTGTCAGTGTGCTTGTGATGGTGTCAGTTATGCCTTGTTATGTAACAGTTACATCCTTTTTGGTCACATGGCGTCTTTACCACCTAGTGATTTTGTACAGAGTGTAGATAGAGGCTGCTGAGCAATACACCTGCATTACATATTGTTGATTGTTTGGTATCCTGTGGCTCAGTCTGTCCTCACTATTGAACAGGTTGAAGGGCTTGGCCTGGAGATCCACAGTTGTGAACCTTTCCAGACTACTATAGTAGTATAACTGTTTCACAGTTGCATTAATCTGTTTATATGGCCATAGCTGGCCTTAGGCATCGGCCAACTAGCAAGGCGCCTAGGGCACCGCTCTAACAGGGGCACTTTTCCAGTAATCTAGATGGTGTAGGTATACCAGGATGTGGGCACTGAGTGGTGTTGGGAGGGGCGCCGTGGAGACCTTTTGCCTAGAGCACCAGCTGAACAAAGGCCGGCCCTGTATATGGCTGTCAGTGTTTGAACAGATAAATGACATGGCATATAGAAATGTAATAGTACAAAATTAAAGGTTTTCCATTTCTGCAAACCTGTGTGTGGTGTTTTTTCCTATGACCTCTCTGTAGATATAGGTTGCAGACAACGATTGTCATATGTATGGGTGGCCTATACAGTGTCCAGTTGTTCAGGTGTTAACTTTAGGCATAGTGGCTGTTCCATACTGTGTGCACCTTCTACATATGTATCTTACTGTACATATATCTGCGTGTGTATTTGTAGTCACATGTACATCTATATCTATATCTATATATATCAATATCTATATCTATATATATATATATATATATATATATATATATATATATATATATATATATGTATATCTTTATCTGCATATCTGTGTCTGTGTATCTGTATCCTGGGGATGTTGATGGCTTCCACATTTTACATTTCCTATGGGAGGCAGACTGTACTGCATGATATGTTACCATTACCAACCTGACATCATACAGGTGAGATGTAGTACTGTTAACATCTTGTGCCCATGTCATGTCAGGTCCTGGTTATGGGATCTGCAACACCTGGTAGTGTATTGCAGGGTGGACGTGTATGGCTGTGGGGGTGGGATGCCTATTCATAGAAGACGTATAGTTTGTGGGGCCTCTCATCCCCATTAACGGTGCATGTGGGCATGTGTTTTTGTTAATCTGCCATTGCTATGTACAGATGTATGGCCATATATACCTATATATATATATATATATATATATATATATATATATATATATATATCTGCTTACATATATATATAACTATGTCCGTATATACCTACATAGATATATATCTGCGTACACATATGTAACTTGTGTGTATATTTAGACATATAGGTGTAGACACATATATGTGTCGATGGAGGCATTTGCATGTATATATGTTCATATATATTAATATATATGTATATATGTTTAGAAATATATATATATATATATATATATATATATATATATATATATATATATATGTATCTGTTTAGATATTAATATATTTACACACACATACATCTAGATGTTGGTAGACATTCTCTGTACTGTTGCATGCCTGGACTGGAGGTTATGTTTCTGAAAACATCAGATTTATTTATATCTGGCATAGCTTAGTGTTAAATCACTTTGTCTATGGTGTACAGGGTCTTGGGTTCCAGCCTTGCAGAGGCTCTTTATTTTGTTGCTGGGCAGAACATGGGACATTGGATACAGAGTGGTTAAGGCACTTTAAAGCAGTTGTAAGTGGGTTTGTGCAGAGCTAAGCAGTACTTACTTCTGGTTACAGTTTCTTACACTCAGTTAGTTTCTACTTTGCTTAATCTGTGTAGGAAATGCTTACCCCCATGAAAATGCACTTAAACACGCTTACTAGTGCTTACATATGAGTACTACCACTTATTTCTGCTTAAACCTGCTTACTAGTCCCTTATTCATTATGACACTGACACTTTACATGTGCATTTCCTGCAGTACTCAAGTTCATAAATATATGTTTTTTCATGGGTTTTGCAACATAACTATTGGTTATAACGTGTTTTGCCATGTAAAATAGACTGTGCGGCAGTAGGACTTGAACCGGGAATACCTGCTCATTAGACAAATGCTCTGCCCACAACACTATTGTTATGCTGCTTTATTTTCATATATCTTCCTTGTTATCCTCTTCAGCCTTTTAAACTGCTTTAACTGTAGCTAAGCGATGGGCACACCCACGTACCTATGGTTAGCTGTACTCAGATTTTTTAAATAAAAATAAAGGGGTTTCTTCATTTGATTTTTATGTCCTGTTGCTGTTGTACACATGGGGGACTTTTGGAGGGGATATGAGGACACCTATGAGCAATCTCGCTCATTTCTTAACACCTTCTGCTGTTCTACACTGCAGGGGCATATGTATTCTGAGAGCTCTGCTCTCAGACATACCCCCTGCACTCGTACATGCTCCGTGTAAGCCTAGAAGCTCAGGCAGTGTGCCTTATTAATATGCATGGCACGCTGCCATCCTGCTCCTAAACGGGCACTTCCATGCAGGACTAAGCTAGTCCTGCATGGAAGATTAGTGAATCCGGAGGATTGTTTTAACTTTCTAGCACAGAATTATATATATAAATTTACGTCTAAGTTTTAACATATGTATTTTGCTATCAAGTGTTATTAGAAATGTAAGAGTTATATAATAGATAAAACATTACTTACTTATGTATTATTCAGATATTCATATGTAAACCAATTATTTGGTGGTTTTAATATAAGTTACCAATAAGGTAGTTAAGTAATATAAAAAGTGAAATGATAATTATGAGCAATAATTATTTGTTCTTAAAAGTCTTCTTGATTTGATTAATTTCCAGGAGTTAGTTTTAGTTTGCCTTTTAAATGATACATCTGCCCAGTCCATCTCTTCCAGGGATGAAAGTTTTTCTTTTGTATAAGTTCTTTTGCTTTTTCTGACTCATCTGTTTTGATTCTTCGTGTAAAAAAAATAAGTTTTGCAGAAACATCAGGTTAGTTTTTATTCCATTCTTTTTAAGTTCATTAATTAGAGGTAAATAGAATTTCCTTTTGTTCATTATTTTAGTTGAGTAGTCATTATCGAAATGAACTTACTTACCCAGGCTGATTTCAGTATTTGTTCCTTTTCCATACAAGCGATGAATTTCACAATTATTGATCTTTCTTTTGAGCAAGAGCTAAAGACCCATTAACCCTTTCTATTCCATATGACAAGGCTTGAGGTAAGTTCAGATTCCTCTGTAACCATGTTGTTAAGAAGTGTATGATGATTTCACCTTCCATTTGTTCTGTTATTCCATACATTCTTATATTATTTCACCTTAATCTATTTTCTATGTTATCTACAGTTACTATAAGCCAATTGTTTTGCTTCAGGAGAAATTCTGTGTGTGATTCATCTTCTGATATTCTTCTTTCATGGTTATTTAAAGATTAATGAAAAATATATATCCAACAACACAAGGGCAATCAAATGGACAACCGATGAATAAGTCAAGAGAGGAATTTATTAGTAAGTGCTTTCGGCTGCGTAATACCAGCCTTCATCAGACAACTTCAAATTCTTCATTGCACTCATATATATATATATATATATATATATATATATATATATATATGGTTATTTAAAGATTCATACATCTTAGTTATATGAATTTCTTGTTGTTTTATCAAATTACTTTGTTTTTTTACATTTCTTTTTAAAAGTATCAACCTTTAAGTCCAGTTTATCATTTTTTGTCACAACTTCCTGCATACCTGATATTAACAATTGGACTTTTTTTAAAGCAGAGTATTGAGTGTTGTTCTTTGAGCAACTCATTTTATAGTCTCTCTCTTTCTGTTTTCTGTATCTTGATATGAAGTTTTTGACTGAGATTTTTTGAGCTTTAAAACTTAAAAAGCTATCTCCCCTTTCTTTATTTTGTCAAGATTTATTTAGTAACTTCAGTTCTGAATTAGATATCTTCTAACTGAAAAAATAGCCAGAAAGAATTAAAAATGTTACAGCGCTTCTTAGTGTTGCTGCAGTCACACTGCCATCTTGGCTACACCCCTCCATAAATCTAATTTAAGTTTGTCATAATCTATGTCTGTAATTATCACATTTGCATGTTTTGTAAATAGTTTCAGTTGGGATATATGTGTATAGTTTGTCTTTTCCTGTAGTTGCATTTTTTCTTTATATGTTTACTGATAAGTATTATCAAATAAAGAGTTGTAGAAAAAACAGCCCATATCACAGCAGGTACACATGTGTTCAGTGTTTCAGTACTCCATTTTTTTTTTTGTTGGAAATCAATAATTTGATTTCTTGGGGTAGGGAATTCCACAAAGCTGTATGAAATTTAATGAAAGCCTTTCCATCTATATGTTTGATGAATGGAAGTCTTTCAAGAGTTAGAGAGTAGTCTGTTTTTGAGTGAAGCAATCAGTTTGTATCTCCGTGCTTCAAATTTCAGGCAAGGTGAGGACAGACAGAACAGCAGCTTACATATTGTACAGTTCAGTCAAAGAGCCATTCAGTTATTAGTAATCAATGTGCTCTCTGTAATGTGGGGCATTGATGCTCTTTGGCACTAGCTTGAATTACAATTAATAAATCGTATTCACTAAGTGAAGTGTGCATGTGCTGTATGCTGAGTTCAGGGTATACATTTGTAGATAGTATTCTACCATAGTCAGAAAAAGTCGGATTGATATGGGCCTTCTAGCTCCTTAGGTAAACAGGTCAAAATACTTATAAGCTACTTTTGCGTTGTGTTACAACTTAGCATATTATATGGCTGGTACATGCTGGGAATGATAGATTCTGATCAGATGGGTTCACTACTAAATTTTGAATTACAGAATCTTGAGACTCTGAAGCCTGAAGACCAGAATCTTGAGATTCCATAATATCGAAATTAAAAAAAAAACATTTTTTAAAGTATATGCAAGCCCCCCTGCACCCCCCATACTCCCTGCAACATAAATATACCAACTCCGAGATCGCACCTCAGTGGAGTGAATAGCAAAATAATGCCGTGCAGAGTGGAATAGAAATTTTGTGGGGGGGGGGGGTGCAGGGGGACTTTCCCCCCTGCATATACCTTCTACATTTTTTTTTCTTTTCCTTTTCTTTTTTTTTTTAATTTCGATATTACGGAATCTTGAGATTCTGGTCTTCGGGATTCAGAGTCTCGAGATTCCGTAATTCGAGATTTAGTAGTGAACCCGATCAGATACACTACTAAGGTATCTCTGCACTATTACCACTAGGTGGGGGGGTTTCCTTGTGGGTGAAAGACTTTTCAGAACAGGGCCATTTTTAAGTAACTGTTGGGTTACATCTAACATTGTGGTGGTTTTATTTCAGGTAATGACCAAGTCCAAACTCAGTTGCTAGTTCAATAGATAACTGAATTTGTTTTGTATGTTATGTTACAGTATGGGCAGAGATGTGTCAGACCTGAGACTAATAATGTTATCTGCACAGAGCAGTTAGTTACTAGTTGGTGTGTTAGATGGTAATCTGCCAATGAAAACTGAAAATAGCAGATGGTCTAGGATGAAACACTGAGGGATTCCAGTATAAAATGTTCAATTATATGAAATGATATTTTCATTTTGTATGCTGAATGTTCTGAAAGAGAACCATGCAAGGGTCTTTTAAGCTAGACAAAAGTCATTTAGGGATTTAAGTAATATAGAGGGGTTAAGAAATTAGTTCTGCATTTATGTAGAAGGTGCCAGCAAATTTCTCATTTTCTCTCACTTTTTACACATGCTTATTCACTGTCTATATTGTTATTTGCATATTAAAACCATGTTTCTTGTCAATCAATAAATCATACTTGGCATACAATCCATAATGTGGTTATTCAGTTATTTTTCTAGCATTTTCCATTGGGGCATCATTTAACTTTTTTTGGCATATAGATGCATCCTTGGGATTTGTGTTTTTGGGGTGAACATTATGGCAGCATGTTTCCAGCTGCCAGAGTCTGTTCAGAAGCCATTGTTAGATTGTATACATGTATGACAGGTGTTGCCATATGGATTGATGCTATACTAAGAAATATTTGGTTTAGCAGTGAATATTTGATTGATTTGTGCATATCCAGCTTACTTAGAGCATTCCTTACTTGATTATTGGTTATTCTTTTGAAGTAGAATGGAAGTAGTTCCAAAAAAGGCTACAGTGGCATTGCCCATTTTAGCATGTGGATTAATTTGCTTGAGTAAAGACTGCAGTTGGTGATACAAGGTCTTTACCTCCATGACTGACATTGTCTTCAACTTTATTTCTGCATTTATAGCTAACTTCTTCATTAGTCCATCTGTGTCCTTTCTGTAATCTTTATATTTACATGAATTTTCTTTCCAGCTTTTCCATTTCTGTGTGATTTTCTTCATCTTTTCCCCATCAACCTTCATTATCTTCACTTAGATGGTGGCTTTTATTCCATAATGTCTGTGTATCCCCCAGTTCCTCCCTATGTCTTTCATTCTCTTTGACTGTGGTTTCTTTTATGCTTTGTAGTTGTCTCCTTGCTTTTTATTCCTTCCTCTTGTGGTTTACACACACACACACACACACACACACACACACACACACACACACACACACACACACACACACACACACACACACACACACACATCTATCCCATATATTTTTTTGTAACATCTCTTGCTTATATCACCATTTTAACTTTGTGACTTTTGTGTACTTCACTTTCCCTTATTCTGTGCATCACTACTTTCTTTATAGAAATTTGTCTGATCTGCTTGGCTGAGCTAGGCATCTCCTGGTTGATGTAAATTTCTGGCCTGCAGATGTTGCTGTCTCCATATAGCTTCCCATCTCACTCAGACTATCATTGAAATCCTTGCTCATCCATTGATTATATTTTCTCCATCCATACAGCTTGCCTTTCTCTGGACTGATTGTCCCAATGAACTTTCTTGGTATTAGGCTGACACACTTCCTGCTCATCTGTTAGTACTTCCCTGGGAGTTGTTATAAAATTCTCTCATCCTCATATATCTTCTTCTTTCGGCTTTTCCCGGTCAGGGGTCGCCACAGCGGATAACCTTGTCCGCTCATGATTGGCAGTGGAGTTTTACAGTGTCGAGTTGCGAGCCCGGTGCCCAACCTTCCACAGAAGGCACACACTCACACCTAGGGCCAATTTAGAGTGTCCAATCCACCTGCAGCATGTCTTTGGGATGTGGGAGGAAACCGGAGCACCCGGAGAAAACCCACGAGACCACAGGGAGGACATGCAGACTCCGCACAGAAGGCACCCCACCGTGGCCACTATATATATATATATATATATATATATATATATAGATATATATATATATATATATATAGATATATATATATATATATATATATATATATATATATATATATAGATATATATATATATATATATAAATAATAAAAAAACAAGTGGAAAAAGATCGTAGAAACAAAACCACTAATCTAATAAAACGATCGTGTCAACACACAGGTTGCAAGTCCATAAAATGTTTATTGCATAAATTCCACAAGCGCTTTCACCCTAACTCAATTGTAGGGCTTTTTAAAGTATAAAAACCTTATATTTAAGGTTTATAGTTCAACAAAATGCAACAGAGATCTGAGTCTTTTGAGGTGTCTGAAACAGTACTCTCCCATCTTCTTTATCTCAGTCAGTCCTTCTCCCCATTTCTGTTTCTCACATGGCCTCTCCTATGCTCTCCCTTTATGCTACTTCTCAAAAGACTCCGCACTTTTCTCAGCACATCAGAGTGCTCGCCCATGATTTTTCATTCACTTTTTCATCTTGATAAAGACCTATCTTTTTGGTTTTCTCCATAATTCTTTTATCTGTCTTCTTCTCTTTCTCCATTTGTTTTAGTCTTGTCTCTTCCAGGCATGCTTACGTTTCTGCTAGTATGTCCACATCAGACATCCTTTGCTTGTCTGTGGGCTCCACCTCCTCTCTCCCTGTCCCTTTTGTCAATTGACCTTGTATTCCACTTTGTCTGAGAAGAACTAATTGCCCTTCTTCAGTCTTCATGTGTGCTGCTCTTCTTTGCTTTATTTTTCATAAACTTTCTGTATTTTTCCTTATTATGGAGTTATATTAGTTTCCCTCTCCACAGCACTGACAACAGCAAGGAAAGCTGATGCATACAGCTATCCCCAGCAATTTTACCTAATGCATTTTCTCCACCAGAGCCTCCTTAAATGGAACAATCAGTGGGAGAAATATTAAACCAATTTTATATATATATCCTCTGAATGGATTACTTTCAGAGTTTCTGTTTGTCTTAAAATTTCTTCTTTTTCTTTGTACCTGCATAAGTACACCAGTATATGTCTTAGCAGTCCTTCTGCCCCCCCCTTTAATTCTATGTATTCTTTCTACTTTGGGCTGTCATTCTGTTGGCAGGTTAAACCTTTCCTTCAGCAGAGCTGTTATTAACCTCTCAAGGTCAATTTTGAGTATGTGTTCTGACTCTTCCACAATTTTTTATATTGGATATCCTTGATCTATTCCCCAATATCTTCCACTTAGCTGCTTTGCCATTTAGTCATCCTTTCCATCTCTAAAAATCATTCACTGTAGTGTTATAGTTTCATTGTCAGGAATGTTCTCTCTTCCTCGTTGTCTGCTATGGCTTCCACAAGCTTCTCCATATCTTTTTGCTGTACTCCTATTGCTGCCTTTTTCATGTTCAAAATGAGCCTTTTGAATACTGTACACATCTGTTCATAAAGGAGATCTTGAATTCCAGCATTTGCTTATCAAAACCATGTTGTTCCTGTATCCAGTTCTCTTTTTTTTGTCTGGGCTAGCTAGTATTCAATTTCTCCATATTCTATCATTTTTTTCCTAGGTAGGGAAACCCTTATTTTCAAGACATTTTCATTAACAGTTTAAGAGGGTGCTTCTTTTCTTGATTGTGAGACTGCAAGTCTAGCAGTCATGAAAATGAAATTGTGATTTGGATGGAAATATAGCAAATCCTGAAACTCATAAGGTAATTACATTTTTATTTATTGTTATGTATTTTTACATTTGTTAAATGGGTTAGTCCGACTGGGTTCAGAGAGCCCTTTTTCAGCAGACACCCGACGAGAAAGGCTCCAGGAAAGTAATTAGTAAAAATAAGAAATAAACCCCCTAACAATTCAAGTTGTAAGATACTTAACAGTACAAAAACAGAGAAAAAGAAATATACAACAGAAATATTTACAAGGCAAAAGTACAGTATTTTGAGAATGCAGTAGCAATATGTTTGAGAAATTTGGTTAGCATTAAGTTATATACAAAGAAATATAGCAATGCCTTAAAATAAAAAAATATTTTCTAATGCGTAATTATACAATTCAGTGTACCATTGTGACACAGTACATCAAAGATACATTTAATAGCATAGGTGTTCACTGGTGAGAGAGTAATATGTGTGGACAGTTTAGACAGGAAATACCAGGCAGATATGTTAATTTAGAGAAGAAAAAATCATTCTGTTACTTCCTGACAAGTACAGATCCATTCATGTTTATTTTATTTATTTATTTAACATTTATTTTACCAGGATAAATCTAAAGGGACAACAGGTGTCCATTTTCAGTGGAGTCCTGGGGAGAAAAGCTCCAAGGAAGTAACAGTGTGAATATATAAGTTAGATAACAAGAAAGCTAGCATACAAGGTAAAAAACAGTTAAATGCAAAAACAATCACATAGTACAGTCAGGAGGTTACATGTCTGTAATAACAGTACAATCTGTGTAAATAAGATACTCACATAGTACAGTCAGGAGGTTACATGTCTACAATAACAGTACAATCTGTGTAAATAAGATACTCACATAGTACAGTCAGGAGGTTACATCTACAATAACAGTACAATCTGTATAAATAAGATACTCACATAGTACAGTCATGAGGTTATATGTCTACAATAACAGTGCAATCTGTGTAAATAAGATACTCACATAGTACAGTCAGGAGGTTACATGTCTACAATAACAGTACAATCTATGTAAATATGATACTCACATAGTACAGTCAGGAGGTTGCATGTTTACAATAACAGTGCAAACTGTGTAAATAAGATACTCAGTACAGTCAGGAGGTTACATGTCTACAATAACAGTACATTCTGTGTAAATAAGATACTCACATAGTACAATCAGGAGGTTACATGTCTACAATAACAGTACAATCTGTGTAAATAAGATACTTGCATAGTACAGTTAGGAGGTTACATGTCTACAATAACATTACAATTTGTGTAAATAAGATACTCACATAGTACAGTCAGGAGATTACATGTCTACAATAACATTACAATCTGTGTAAATAAGATACTCACATAGTACAGTCAGGAGGTAACATGTCTACAATAACAGTACAATCTGTGTAAATAAGATACTCACATAGTACCGTCAGGAGGTTACATGTCTGCAATAACAGTAAAATCTGTGTAAATAAAATACTCACATAGTACAGCAGGAGGTTACATATCTAAAATAACAGTACAATCTGTGTAAATAAGATACTCAGGAGTAGGTTGATATTTACAATATTTACAAGAAGTGCATTGCAGGTATGATGTACGCATTGGAGGCTTCAGCGGGTAGTCTGCTTACAGGGCAGTGAGGATTCAGGGGGAGTCTTTGCAGATACCGAAAGGATTAACAAAGAAATGTGATCTAAGGAGGTCTTTGAATGTGCTTGCGTGATTTTGTAGTCTGAGTTCAGGTGGGAGGGTGTTCCATGCTTTTGCAACCTCATGGGAGAATAGGGCTTCTCCAGAGTTGTTCTTGCATGGATTGACTTCAATCAGGGATTTGTTACTTGATCGTAGCTCCCTGTTGGAGTTGTGAAAGTTTAACATGTCAGCTAGGGCAGGGGTTCTCCCAGTATGGTATAGAATTTGATGAGCTTTGATGAGTTGTTGGTGGCATAGCAGGTTTGGAAATTCTAACCAGTGTAGTTTAAGTAGGGATTGGCAGTGGTGGGAATGTGATCTAGTACTGGTAGCAAACCTTGCTATTTTGTTGCAGCATGTGGAGAGTTTGTTCAAGTCGGTTTTATTAATGTTGGTAAGAACTGGAGAGGTGTAAAGTAATGTTGATAAGAGATGAGTTCTGGCTATTTAGTTCTAGACTCAGGGGTTAGAACTGTTTGCAATGACAGAGGCAACCTAGTTTTTTATGGACTTTAGAAATAGTTTGGGATATGTGTTTGTTGTATTTAAGTTGTTGATCAATATTGACATCTAGCAGTTTGGCCTCAGCTATGTTGGGAATTAATTTTTAGTTGCTTTTTAAATTTGCCACTTTTGGGAGTGGAGCGAAGGGACAATGGAAGTTTGCTTCATGAGTATGCAATTGAATGAATTTAAAGTATTTTTACAATATTTTTGTTCAGATTGGTCACCTGAAGTAGGTTTTGTTGTGTGCTTCTGAGGTCACGACTGGGTGTGTAGGGTGTAAATATGGATATAAGGGCAGGGCAGGAACTGGAGCTATTCAGGATGCTATGTGCAATTTGTAGTTGTAATATTTGAAGCATGTGAGGGTGGTAAGAACATTTTAAGCTTTTCAGGGATATACAGTGATGGGATTTGTAGCTATTACTGGCTGCGAATCTGGCTGTCTTGCTATAGGTTGTTTCTAATTTGGTTAAGAGATTATTTTGGAGGTTAGTAAGTATGGGAGCAGCACATAGCAGGGATGGTAGAATAGATGTTTTAGCTAGTATAGGTCTAGATTTGTTAGGTATATATTTGTTGTTGTGGTACAGAAGACCTAGTTTTTGACTGGATTTTTTTACACAGTTTAAGATATGTAGGTTGAATTTTAATTAGGTGTCTGTAGTAACACCAAGCAATTTGGTGTTTGAGTCGGCGGTAATAATTGTATTATCTAAAGATGAAATGGTGAAGTTTTCTTTAGCTGGATTGAGGTTTTTGGAAGGAAAAGGAGAAGCTTAGTCTTTTTGTGGTTGGAAAGCAAGTTGTTTTCAGTTAGCCATTATTCTACTAGGTGGAGAGATTGCTGAGTGACAGTCTGGAGATTTTGTGTATTGTTGGAGATGTTGATAATTGTGGAATTGTCTGCGTACTGTATTAAGGTAGAGTGGGGACAGGAGACATGGAGGCTATTTGTAAATATATTAAAAAGTAGGGAGTCTAGGATAGACCCCTGGGAAACCCTGATCTTAACAAGATGGAAAGGGCAGAAGGATGTTTGCTATCTGATGGACTGATATCCATTTGAGAGGTAGCTGTTAAATCAGGAGGTAGTGGAGGTAGAGAGCTGTAGGTTGGAAAGTTTATTTAGGAAGATGGAATGGGAAACAGTTTCAAATGCTTTGGATTGGTCAGGGAATAGAGCTGATAACAGTTTAGTATTATCTCTGGCTTGGGCAATGTTGTGTGTGAAAGATAGGAGGGCAGTGCTAGTACTATGTGAGGGTCTGAAACCATGCTGTGTGGGTGTAATTAGGTTTGCCTGTTTAGTATTTGTCTATGTATACATTTTTCCAGTATCTTGGATAAGGGGGTAATGTGGCAATAGGCCTGTAATTTGAGGGTTCTGTAGAATTTCCTCCCTTGTGGAGGGGTATTATGAAGAATTTTTTCCAGATATCTGGTACTGTATTTTCTTGGATGAATCATAGATACAGGGTATGCTACGGATCTGGCTGCATGTTTGAGAAATAATGGCGGGGGGTTGTTGGTGATGGGGAACAGGGTTAGAGTTTAAGAAAGTGATCTGATGAAGGAAGTTGCTACAGCTGCTAGGGAGAATGAGGGAAGAGATGAGGTGGGAGGTGGAGTCTTAATATCAATTGTCTGGTTTAGTAAGCTTTTCTATTGTTTCAATGCGAAAGTTGTTAAGTAGAGTTGCAGTTTTGCTAGAAGGTTTGTTAGGGATGGGATTTGGTGAAGAGGGGTTCTCTAGAGATAGTAATTTGTTTATTGAGTGCCAGAATTTCATCAGGTTGGAATGTGGGTTGGTCCGAGATGTTTGATAGAAATTTGTTTTTGTCCAGTAGGACCTGCATTTTTGTTTGGTTGCGAAGCTGTTTATATAAGTTCAGGTAGAAAACTGAGCTGTTATTTTGTCCATGCTGCCCAGGCACTGTTTCTGTTGTTCATAAGGGATCAAGTTGCCTGGATTAGCCATGGTGCATAATTACATTTTAGCCTAATTTTTTCTACTGGGAGCAAGGGTGTTAAGTCTTTCAAGGAATATATTGTTGAAGCTTTGGACAGCCTCATCAAGGGGTAATATGTGTAGGAATGACCACTTTACAGTGGACAGTAATTCATGTAGAGTGACAGGGTTGTAGTTTTTAAGGTTATAAGACTCTTTCTATTGGTGGCTATTGTTAAGAATGGGAGAGTGTTTTACTATAGAGGTAGAGAGGTGGTCACTAAGGGTGTTAGGTAGGGTGGAAGGGTTATGATAGCACTGGGGGTTTGATACTAATATCCAGTCGATGACCGATCAATTCTGTGAATTTTTTTGCCAGTGTGTGGGTGAGGTGGTCAGCTGGGTAAAGTATTAAAGGTTTATAGAGTAACTAGGGGTGACAGTATTAACAAGGTTGCAGTCAATATTCATATCCCCAAAGATGATGGTTTTATAGAGAATAGATATAGAAATCTAAGAAAGAAACTGCTGGAATATGGGAATGTTTTTACCTGTGGGTGTATAGATTGCTGCAATGGCAAGTTTCTTTTGTGTTGATTTAGGCTACATGTTGCTATAAGTATTTCAGCAGGCCAGAAATCAGGGCTAGTTATTGAGAAGAGGGGGAGAAAGAGAGCTGGTCAGAGTAGAGTATAGCTACTCCTCCACCCTTGTTTTTTACTTCTATCTAGTTGAAAATTGTTATAGCCAGAGGGGAGAATTTTGCTGTTTGTAATATGAGTTTTTAACCAGGTTTCAGATAGGGCAAGTATTTCTGGGTTATATTAAGAAATTCAGGTGTGAAGGAGGGTGCTTTTATTGGCAATGCTTTGTATATTCTTTGACAAAAAAGATAGATTTTTGGAGGCTTGTGATGGTAATGAGTTATTTGTGAGGCAGTTGGAAGGGGGTTGCTGTATAAGTATGCTGTTGGCAAGGGCCTTGGCTGGGATGAATATCACCACATAAGAGTAGTATTTTCCTTTGAAGTATTTGTAGGAAGAAACATTTGCAAAGGAACTGATGTTTTGTTTGATGGCAGGTTGGGCATTTGGTATGTACAATACTTTGAACTTGTGGAATGATATAGCAGAATGGTTAAAGAGAGAGTATGTATGTTGTGAGTTGTATGGTGGGTAGTGGGATAAGAGATTGTGGACAATGGTGTGGTAAGCAGGTGAGGACTATGGTAAGTGGTTAGAGCTAAGAAAAGAATTAGAAAAAAAGAGGAAAAGAAACAGAATTTTGAAAGGTATAGCCATGATTTACTTTCAGGTCAGAAAGAATTAAAGGGTAAAGAATTTATTTAAGGTTAGTAGAAGAAATCAGGATTGACTGAAGGAGTTTAATCGAATAACTGAAAGAGTTAATAGCAGGTAAAGGTGAGAAGAGGAGGGGAGTGGGATTTACAGTTAATGGTGATGTGGGGTATGAGTAGAGAAGTGGGGATGTCTAATGCTAGTGTGAAGGTGGGGCAAAGCAGGTTTAGCTATAAAGCAAATGATGTCAGGGGTGGGTGGGAATGAGGGTAGGGTAGGGGAGCAGAATATGTCAGAGCACAGTGATGGAAAATGCAGTGGCATGAGCCAAAAAACTGGACCAGGACAGTTTCCAAGAAAACAGTCAGTAAAACCAAGCTTAATCAATTCCAGGTTGGTGTGTCACAGTATCTTCCTAATAACTAGAATTTTGTGCTACTAATCTAGTACAGTGTGGTGACAAGTACCACCACTTCTATAAGGAAAGCATTACAAGTATCGGCTGCAGGTACATAGGTAAACCTTGTCCAAGAGAAAAAAAGTAGTTTTAAGTAATTGACCTAGGAGTACAATAGGAAGAGAAAATGGGGGTGGACCAGTAGTGTGCACTCTTACAATAAAAGACTATAGCAAAAATATCTTCAGTTTAGAGGACAGATTAAATAAAACTCTAACATACACTAGTTTAGCTGAAAGCACTTTAGCATTCGACCGATGCAGGGTCTCACAGTGCAGGACAACTGGACAACCTTTGGTTTATTGGAGGTTGGCCAGGACACAGATAAAACTTTTGCTGAGGGGACTGAATATAAGAAGGAAAAGTAGGTAAATATTATGTATGAAGTTTTAAAACACTCAGATTACCAAGTAACTAAGAAGATAGAGGATACCTTGTAAGAAACAGCACGATTCATTGATCAGCACAAATGCAAAGAAATCAGAGAAAAAACAAAACAAAAGGTAACTGCAGTTGATAATCTATTATAACACACACTACACAATTATGTTTGTTTATAAAGGATATGAAAAGAAACAGTAATTACTAAGATGCTACACACAATTAGTCATTCTCCAGTAAAAATCAGGAATAACAACAGAGGTATTACAGAAACACAGAGTTGCTTGTACCCCTCGGAGGTTGCAGCAAGTTCTGTTCTAATTGTCAGACAGGTTACTGATTTAAAAGTACAGACATCAGGCGACAATATTCACTTTAGTGAATAAAGCAGCATTGTACCTGTTATTTTAAGTTGCAATATATTATGAATATAATTCCATACCAGCAGAACAAAACACTCATATGCAGGGCAAGTAGAGTAAAGCAAAAAACAAAAATGCTTTGAAATATAGGTCCAGAATATAAATGACCATACAGAGCTGTTGCCAACTAAAAATGTGCATGAAAAAAATGATCATGTGTGAAACTTCACAAAATAGCAATAAGGATCACAAACAAAAACAATACCAGGTAGAACTTACATGCGAGCACACTACTGGGTATTCCTATGAAGCAAGAGCAGGAAAGCTATGTCAAAGATGGTGCCTTTCTATGCCAGGTTTTTTGATACCTCTGTAATGGAGCAGGAATGTGAGGGAGGAGTGCAAGTTCAAGGTGGGGGAGGGGGATTGACACAAAGTAATACAAGGTTGTGAGGCAGAAAACCAGACCAGGCCGGCTTCTAAGAAAACAATCAGGAAAACCAAGCTCCATCAATTCCAGGTCAGTGTATCATGATATCTTCCTAATAACTAGACATTTTGTGCTGCTAATTTAGTGCAGTGTGGTGACAAGGACCACCACTTCTATAGGGAAACATTACAAGTATGGGCTGCAGGTACACAGGTAAAATCTTCTCCAAGAGAAAGAAAGTAGTTTTAAGTAATTGACCTAGGAGTACAATAGGAAGAGAAAAGGAGGGTGGACTAGTAGTGTGCATGCTTACAGTAAAAGGCTATAGCAAAAATGTCTTCAGCATAGAGGACAGATTAAATACAACTCTAACATATCCTAGTTTAGCTGAAAGCACTTTGAAGTTACACTGACGCAGGGTCTCACAGTTCAGGGCAACCGGACAGCCTTAAATGATTTAGGTATTCCCAAAAATGCCAGTCACATCCATGTTACTTACATAGATTAATTTCAAGATCACCATACCTTGGGGTAAGAGATATAATCCGAGGTATCACAATCCCTTCCAATAACACTGCTACTACACCAGACACACCCATACACACAAACACATATCAACACATATTATGAACATGAATTCTAACCCCATACCTAACCCTGACCCTCACTCTAAAAAATACACACTTGCACAAAATCACAGAATATCAATATCCTTACTTAACCCTTACCTGAACCTTCACACCCAAACACACACATGTACTCTTTAACCCCCTTACAATCCCCACTCACCTGTTCTGAAGAAATGGCAGTTCGAGCTATGGGATGTTTGACATCCAGATATTCAACAATCTTAACCACCCCTAGTGTTTGTTGACCAAAGCAATGTTCAACAAGATGCAGGGAAACCGTTTTCAACATGAGCATAATATGTGGTTTCAAGTCCCAGACTTTCCAGATCTGAAAATAATTTATCCAAAATAGCATACTCCATTATTTTTCCACAACAAGAAAGTACACTTATGGGTCTATATAACTCTAGGTTTGTCTTGTTCACATTTCCCTTTAAGACAGGTTTACCAAATGCATGTCTCCAATTTTGGGCAATTTCTCCATACGTAAATGTCCAAAAAAATAACTGATATAATGGTACTATAAGTACATGCTAAAGTGTTCTCAGGTTAGTACTACTAATTCTGTCATCTAGCTGTGCTTTTTTTTGGGGTCCAGTTTGCATAATTCTTTTTTAATCTAATCTAATTTAATTTCTGTGTCTGAAGTTGCTTGGATGTTACTAGCACATTTGTATCACCCCTTTCGTGGAGCCAAACTGTTTTGCATAAGATTTTGTAAACATTTCTAGAAAACATTGTGTTTGAGAATAAATTTTAAAATCCACACTTTATTGATTTGTATGGTTTTATTCCTACCACATCGTATATATCTATAAAATGGTATCACATCTTATATATCTATGAAATGGTTTCCTATTATGCTCAATATCTTTGTATAAAGTTTCTTCAACATTTTTCTGATCTTGTCCCCTCTTAGTTTAATTTGTCCAGTCTATGTAATTTTTCAATGTTATAATTTGACCTCATTTCCATTTCTTGAATTTTACGTCTCTCATCTTAACTAAGTATTTTGTTCTTATGGAAATATATCCTACTAACTTTCTGTGGATAGGTCCTAATGTTAAAATATTTTTGGATATTTTGCATTTAAACAATTTTTCTTTCAAAATTCACAGCATTCCTTCTGCAGTTTTAGTGATGGCTTTGTTCCATATAGTCTGTTATTAATCTTTGGTACATTGGTTTAGACTTCAGTTTGGCAGAATTATTTAGCATTAATTTTACCTTTATAACCCTGTGATCACTGCACATCAAAGGTGGCAAAACTTCACATGAAGTCACAATCATTTACTTTGGAACACACACAATGTTCAGTACATTTCATTCCCTGATAGTTTTGTTTACAATCTGCAGTAATTGTTGTTTCTGAGCATATGTTGTAAATAATGTCCTTATTAATGTTGTAGAATCAATATTATTCCAGTCTGTGTCTAGAAAATTTAAAATCCCAGCTACTGTTATTTGTCTCCTTCTGTGTTTCATGCAAGAAATGTATGAATTCATCTAGGTAATCAACCCTTGACTTTGATAGTCCATATGCACTGATTTTGTAATTGTTTCAGGATTATCTTTATTATTGCAGTTACACAATCTAACCCAGCCACTGAGGATGCACAAGCCAGTGCATTTCTTTGTGCCGGTCCCAAGCCCAGATAAATGGGGAGGTTTGTGTCAGGAAGGGCATCCAGCGTAAAACTTCACCAAAAAATGTATGTGGACACCAGTAAATATTTCCATACCGGATCGGTCGAGGCCTGGGTTAACAACGACCACCACCAGTACTGTTAGCCAACAGGGTGCTGGTGGAAATTAGGCTACTGTTGGCCGAAGGAGGAGAAGAGGCGGAAAGCATGGCCGAAGGCAGGAAGAGAAGAGAAAGGCTAGGACTGTGGTAGTGAGGGTCAGACCTTTGAATGTTGGCAGTATGACTGGTATAGATTGAGAGCTAGCTGATATGATGGACAGGAGGAAGGTTGGTATATTGTGTGTGCAAGAGACCAGATGGAAGGGGAGTAAGGCTAGATGTATCGGAGGTGGGTTCAAATTGTTTTATCATGGTGTGGATGGGAGGAGAAATGGCGTAGGAGTTATCCTGAAGGAACAGTATGCTAACAGTGTTTTGGAGGTGAAAAGAGTGTCAGATAGAGTGATGTTTATGAAGCTGGAAATTGATGGTGTAATGATGAATGTTGTTAGTGCATATGCTCCACAAGTTGGGTGTGCGATGGATGAGAAAGAAAAGTTTTTGAGTGAGTTGGATGAAGTGGTGGTGACTGTACCCAAGGATGAGAGAGTGGTGATTGGAGCAGATTTCAATGGGCATGTTGGTGAAGGGAACAGAGGGGATGAGGAAGTGATGGGTAGGTATGGTGTTAAACAAAGGAATGCAGAAGGTCAGATAGTAGTGGATTTTGCAAAAAGGATGGACATGGCTGTGGTGAATATGTATTTTAACAAGAGGGAGGAGCATAGGGTGACATACAAGAGTGGAGGAAGATGCACACAGGTGGATTATATCTTATGTAGGAGGGCCAGTTTGAAGGAGATTGGAGACTGTAAAGTGGTGACCGGGGAAAGTGTAGTTAGGCAGCATAGGATGGTGGTTTGTAGGATGACGTTGGTGATCAAGAAGAGGAGGAGGAGTGTGAGGGCAGCACCAAGGATCAAACGGTGGAAATTGAAAAAGGATAATTGTGAGGTGGAGTTCAGGGATTAGTTAAGACAGGTACTGGGTGGCAGTGAAGAGTTACCAAATAGCTGGGTAACTAAAGCAGAGCTAGTAAGGGAGACGGCTAGAAAGGTGCTTGTTATGACATCTGGACAGAGGAAGGATGACAAGGAGACATGGTGGTGGAATGAGGAAGTACAGGAGAGTATACAGAGAAAGAGGTTGGCAAAGAAGAAGTGGGATTGTCAGAGAGATGAAGAAAGCAGACAGAAGTATAAGGAGATGAGGTGCATGGCAAAGAGAGAGGTGGCAATGGCTAAGGACAAGGCATATGAAGAGTTGTATGAAAGGTTGGACACTAAGGAGGGAGAAAAGGACCTGTACCGATTGGCTAGACAGAGGGACTGAGCTAGGAAAGATGTGCAGCGGGTAAAGGTGATAAAGGATAATGAGGGAAATATACTGACAAGCGAGGAGAGTGTGTTGAGGAGATGGAAAGAGTACTTCGAGGGGTTGATGAATGAAGAGAATGAGAGGGAGAGAAAGTTGGATGATGTGGGGATAGTGAATCATGAAGTACAATGGATTAGCAAGGAGGAAGTAAGGATATCTATGAAGAGGATGAAAAATGGAAAGGCTGTTGGTCCAGATGACATACCTGTGGAAGCATGGAGGTGTTCAGGTGAAATGGCAGTGGAGTTTTTAACCAGATTGTTTAATGAAATCTTGGAAAGTGAGAGGATGCCTGAGGAATGGAGAAAAAGTGTTTTGGTACCGATTTTTAAGAATAAGGGTGATGTGCAGAGCTGTAGTAACTACAGAGGGATTAAATTGATCAGTCACAGCATGAAGTTATGGGAAAGAGTAGTGGAAGCTAGGTTATGAAGGGACGTGATGATTAGTGATCAGCAGTATGGTTTTATGCCAGGAAAGACCACTACAGATGCGATGCTTGCTCTGAGAGTGTTGATGGAGAAGTACAGAGAAGGTCAGAAGGAGTTGCATTGTGTTTTTGTAGACTTAGAGAAAGCATATGACAGGGTGCCTAGAGAGGAGTTTTGGTATTGTATGAGGAAGTCAGGAGTGTCAGAGAAGTATGTAAGAGTGGTACAGATATGTACGAGGGTAGTGTGACAGCGGTGAGGTCTGCGGTGGGAATGACGGATGCATTTAAGGTGGAGGTGGGGTTACATCAAGGATCAGCTCTGAGCCCTTTCTTATTTGCAATGGTAAAAGCAAAGGTTCCAAAGTGTAATGAAAGAACTGCTCCCAGGTAAAACCCTAACGCTCACTTTTATTCACAATTACAAATCCAAACAGCGTTTTCGCCACTCTAGGTAGGTAGCTTCATCAGAGGTTCAAAAAAAGCAAGCTCGCTTTTAAATAACACTCCCCTTTTGAGAGTGAGGCTGTGCCTCCGTATTAGCTAAATACATCAATTAGTTACAACAGATAAAAATACACCTTAAAGCAAATGAGATACAGGTGTCCTACAGGTTCAGTGTGGTGTTATTTGCAATGGTGATGGACAGGTTGACAGACGAGATCAGACAGGAGTCCCCGTGGACTATGATGTTTGCAGATGACATTGTGATCTGTAGTGAGAGTAGGGAACAGGTGGAGGAGACCCTGGAGAGATTGAGATATGCTCTAGAGAGAAGAGGCATGAAGGTCAGAAGGACTAAGACAGAATATATGTGTGTGAATGAGAGGGAGGGTAGAGGAATGGTGAGGATGCAAGGAGTAGAGGTGGCGAAGGTTTATGAGTTTAAATACTTGGGATCAATAGTTCAGAGTAATGGTGAGTGTGGAAGAGAGGTAAAGAAAAAAATACAGGCAGGATGGTGTGGCTGAAGAAGAGTGTCAGGAGTGATTTGTGACAGACAAGTACCAGTAAGAGTGAAAGGGAAGGTCTACAAGAGGGCAGTGAGACCAGCTATGTTATATGGGTTGGAGACAGTGGCATTGACAAAAAGGCAAGAGTTTGAGCTTGATGTGGCAGAGTTAAAGATGTTAAGATTTGCACTGGGTGTGATGAGGGTGGACAGGATTAGGAGTAAGTATATTAGAGGGTCAGCCCAGGTTGGAAGGTTTGGAGACAAAGCCAGAGAGGAAAGATTACGTTGGTTTGGACATGTGCTGAGGAGGGATGTTGAGTTTATTGGGAAAAAGATGCTAAGGATGAAGCTACCAGGTAACAGAAAAAGAGGAAGGCCTAAGATAAGGTTTATGGATGTAGTGAGAGAGAACATGCAGGTGGTTGGTGTGACAGAGCAAGATGCAGAGGACAGGAAGAAATGGAAACATATGATCCGCTGTGGCGACCCCTAACAGGAACAGCCGAAAGAAGATGATTGCAGTTACACAATCTATAGTATTTTTAAACCTTTACTAAAATATCATTTAAGACATAGGCACACGTACATTAATAGAAAAGAAAACAAACCATATTAACATTTTTTAGTTTTGCTTATATTACTCAGTACAACTTTTGTTTCTTTATAGCAACTGTCTTTCAGTCCAGCATTATGTAAATCACCCAATTCCTACCTTCTCTTAAATCTCACTCTTCCTCCTGAACATAATTTTGTATATATTGTTTCCATAAATTCCATTTATTTCTATGTAATTTGCCACTTCTCTTTTCTTACTTCAAATACAGCTGGTTTAGATTTTGATTTCCCTTTTCCTAGTGATTACTATTTGGTAACCAGCAGAATTCAATTTAATAAGGCCTTAACATGTCTATACAATACAGAGCTTGTGTCCCTGCTCCAAAGAATCATTCCTTAGTTACATTCTTTTGCCATCCTCTCTCTAATATTTCCAACAGAGTACTCTGTATGGATTTTTTTTAAACCTGTCAAATCATTACTCTCCCAAAAAAAGATGTTCCCAGTTCTTTTTCTTCCCCGTCACACTGCCAACATTTGCTATCTACCTGAGGAAATTTTCTTTGAAGTTTGCTTTGGGTATAAAAATATCTGTGCAAACACTCCCAAGCAGAAACCCTAAACCTTCTGGACTTTGTATAATACTTGTGAGCCATACATACATATGTCCTCCCATTATTCCCTTGTAAACTGCTTTTCCAATCTCTGTCTTCCCAATCTTTTCTAACCTCGTCTGATTGATCATTTATAGTTATCACACAGTATTTCATATGCCCTACTAGTCATTCCCTTTTAATAGCAGCCTCTCTTCTAGATTTGAATAAAAAACATTACCAGAGCATCTCTGTCATGTAGGGCTCCCTTATCCCTTTCTCTTTACCTATTATACTCCAATATCAATCCATGATAGGGAAAACAGTCTGTTACCTGCAGTCCAGTCTTCTTCGTGGCCTCATCTAACTCTATTCCCTTTCCCTCTCAAGTCATCTGCCCTCAATACTTTGGTTCCTTTGCCAGTTTTCTCCAGTAAATTCCATCCCTCACCTGCACCTGCCTTTTTTATGTACTCATACTTGCAGTCATCCCCATTTGCAAAATCTCCTTTTTCCATTCATGTGTTGGCTTAGTTCAACTTTATGAATGTAATATTCTGTATGGTGGTTATTATTATCGTTAAAGATCTGCAGCCACAATCCTGCTGTCTCATTTTCTGAACTCCCCCCATGTCATCATCATCACTTTCCAGTTTGAATTATAACCTTCTGTGTGTGTTACGTATATGAGCCTTAACTGTATAGTTCTAAAGTATCCCTTCAAGTCAAGTGATCCCAAATCATATTGTTCTTTTGTGAAGATCAGCTTATCCCACCTAACTCTTGCACTCTTTCCCTCACAGATAAATTCTTTCAACTCTTTATTAATTATTGTCCACAACTTTCCTCTGGTTGATAAAAATATGCCTGACCTGAATGTAAAACTAAGAGGACTGAACTCATTTTCACTGCTTGTATCTTTTTGTCCATATCCATAAACAAGTACTTCCATTTTTTTCAGTTTTTGTATTACCTTTTGTTTAGTCTTTTCCTACATATTCATGGCTACCATAGCAGAAGCTTTTTAAAGCCATACTCCTAAACACTATATCTTATCATGTTTCCTTAAATGTGGGTATTTCTAAACCAAGTCATGAGCGGGTACATAATGTATGGGTATAGCCATTGTTTTATCTTTATTAATTTTATATCTAGAAAAGACTTGAAAGTGTGTGAAAATGTTCCACAACAGTGAGATGTCTTTTTTTTTTTTTTTTTTAGATTTATCGAGTACAAAATAATATCACCTGCAAATAAAGCCAAGTTTTTTTTAATACTATACCAGTTATATCCTTGTATTTCTGAGCCTCTTTTTTGCAAGTGGCTCTAAATATAAAGAAAACAACAAAAGGGAAAGAGGACACCCCTGCCTAGTTTCTGTGTTCAAACACAACTTATCAGAGATGAAACCTTCCATTTTAATTCTTGCCTCTGATCCTTCATGTATGCTCCTAATTGAACGTATTATCGTATCATAGAATGCAAATATTTCCATTGCCCTACTTGTAAAATCCCAACTTACTCTGCCGAATGTTTTATCTGCATCAAGACCCATCAACTGTATATTCTGCTTCCCTCTGGATCATCATTGTTCTAGTAATGTTGTCAACTATTTGGCTCCCCTCCACAAACCACATTGATCCATATCTATCAATTTTGGCAGCACCTTTGTCATTCCTTTAGCTAGACATACGCATTCATGGTTTAAAACTGAAATGGGTCTACATGAGGCTGGGTCTGATGGGCCTTTACCCTCTTTGGCTAATACAGCCACCACAGCTTTTCCTCCAAGATGCTAGTACTTTCCTTCCTTTTAAAATACCATTAAACAAAATATTCCAAATCTTTATCAATTTCTTCTTTCCTAACTTCTAAACTTCCACATAAGTGCCATCTTATCCTGGAGACCTCCCTGCAGATTGAGTATGCATCACCATTTTGTCTCTTCTCCTCCTATCTTAGCTGTTAGTTGCTGAGCCTCCTCTTCCTATAATATTGGCAAAATTAAGTTTTCCATAAATATTTCCACGTGTTATTTCTCAGTTTCCACATTCCTCTGATTTGTACAAATTTTCATAAAGTTTCCAAAATATCGCTATAGGATCTCTGTTTTTTTGTTGTTGTTGTCATAGGCTCCCTAAGTTTGATGACAACCCTTTCTACTTTCTGTTGCCTAAGTCATTGTGCTTTGGAGTTGTTATCGAAATAGTTGCTTAACAGCAATCTTTCTAAACTCAGGCAAATTATTCAAATGCTCCCTTAAACTTTCTTTAGTACTCTGCAGTTGCTCCTCTTCTTGTTCAGTGAGATTTCCCCTTATTCTGCAGTACATTAACCTTTGTCAGTCCCTCTAAATAATCCCTATTATTTCTTCATCATATTTATTTCTCTTTTATTTCTATCCTGTTTTTAAACTCCATTTTCATTTTAGCCCCCTCACTAGCTATTCCTTCTGAAGAAATTTCTATATTCCCTAATAACTCTTAAATAATTTTCACCATGCATTCCTTAAATTCTTCTCTTTTTTAAAGGTAGGTGGGAAAGCACCAGTGTCTGCATTTTCATCTTAGTTTTTATTGGTACATGAGCTGAAATAGTTATTGGATGGATGTCAAAGCTTTCAATTAAATACACATGTTCATGTAAAATATAATGTCTATTCAGTCTACTCAGTTATTGTACCTTGAGGAATAATATGTAAATTCTGTCAGAATTCCTACTACTGAGTTCACCTCTTCCATACCAAATATTTTCATATATTTCTTCAGAAATATATTCTCCTTTGTTATATTTTCCCTTCTAGATCCGCCTGTTATATCCACACTATTGCAAATCAAATTCCAGTCTCCACCAATAAGTAATATTCCTTTCTGAAAGCTGATTATTTCTCCCAAGATTTTCTTAAGCTCCAAAATTGCAGTTTTTGGTGGAATGTGAATATATGTCAGTATAATCCTCCTTCCTTGCCAATAGCCCCTTACTGCCACAGATCTACCATTTTGTCTTTTAATTTCCAACTTCTTTCACTATCAGCGACCAGATAGCAATCAGTATTATTACACTCATTTTCCTTTGTCCCTGTTATTCTGCTGAATAGCCATGCTAAAAATCCTTTCTTTGTCAAATTACCTTGTTCATTTTTTTCCAAATGTGCCTCCTGCAGAATTGCTATTTGCATTCTGCATTTCTTCATATAATTCAAAACTCTTTCCTTGTTATCTACATCTGTAAGGCCATAGGATAACAATTGTTTTATTTACAGTTACTATTTCCCATTTAGTGTCATTCTAAATATTGAAGACACAATGTGAGGTATATGCTTTACAGTCCAGCCACAAGTTTAACAAAGTCAGCAAAAGTCCAGTCTTTCTCAGCCACTTTTATTTGCAAAGCCGTACTTTAGAAATGTGATTGATGCTTTATAATCTCACATTTATTCACTAATTTTAGTGCTGCTGGTCTTCTTCCCAATCATCTCCTTCTCCCAACACTGGATTCTAGTTTAAGTCCAAATTACTCCTGATTCTTCTAGTCAATCCCTGTGATTATTTTCTGTCTCTCAAGCAATTTCTTTTGGAATGTTGGAAAAGGTTTCATTAACAAAGGCTCACTGTGAGTTATATTGTCAGAAGAATGAGAAGCAGAGTGCCCTGGCTGACTCACTTTTTGTTAGATATATGTTTTATTTCCTCCTTAGCCTGTTCTGCATCAAAAATGTTTTTGATCCTCCAGGAAAAAAAATACACTAAAGACAGCTGGATACAGCAGCTTGAATTTTACACCTGCCTCTCGACATTCCCTGATTGTGGGGATAAATTGCCTTCCCTTCTACTCTGGTGTACAGTGAATAATTATTCCCACAAATACTCTGCTGTCTCCAGTTTTTAATATTTTCCCCTTCTGGTACTGTTTTGTCAAGATCAAGTCTTTGTGCTGCTTATGATTTCATATTTACTAGTATAGGTATTGGCTGCTTTCTAATGGCCAGGTTTGGAGCATACACTCGATATGCCCTTTCAGTTAACAAATCCTGCTGTGAAACCTCCAGTCCATTTGCTTATTATGCTTTCATAAAATTAATACAATCTGTTTTATTTTATTTATTTATTTTATTTGCAGTTGGTTTACCAGGATAGTCCATTGGGCCAAAGTGAACCCGTTTTCAATGGAGTCCTGGGGAGAAAAGCTCCATAAAAATCAAGGTTACAATATGATGTAGATTATAAGATTACATGAATTATAAAATAGAGCAGACCAAAGACTATTAACATTACTATATGTCATAGATTGAAAATATACAACAGGAATTAGACCTAGGGAGAAAAGCTCCATAAACAAATCAAGGTTACTATATGGTGTAGATTATAAGCTTACATGTGTTATAAAATAGAGGGACCATAAACTATTAACATTACTATATGTCATAGATTGAAAGTATACTACAGAAATTTAGACAAGGACAAATATTACTAACAGTCTAGGTTAGTGGTGAATGAACAGATAATACAGAATATTATGGGAATAATTAGTAGACATATACAGGATTGATAGTACATGTGGTAAACTTGCAGAGAGAGGTGTGGGTAAGAATTACATACATTTAGAGATTGATTTACAAGAGTATATGAAAAGGAAGAATGCTACTGAAGGGAAGAGAAGATGAAAGTTTGCAGAGTAAGTTATGTAGGGTGGCAGCAGCAGCATTCCCATTGGGTTACTAGATGTGAGTGGAGAGTTTTTTTGAAGTTAGAGTAGCTAGGGGTAGTACGAATGGATGGTGGTAGGGAGTTCCAGAGTCGTGCTAGACTAAAGGATAGGAGGTGTTTGCCTGGGGGACGAGCTGGTTTGTATACTTCTAGAAGATTTTGGTTGTGAGACCTTAGCACTCTGTCAGGTAGGTGCATTTTAAATGCAGAGGAAAGGGAGGGACAGAGTGAGGGGTTGAGAATGAGCTTATGTGCTAGAGTGAGCTGGGTATAGATAAGCTGACTGGGTAGCTCTAGCCATTTTAGTTTGTGAAGAGAGGAACAGTGGTGAGTGGAAGACTTATGGCTAGTGGCGAACTTGGCGATTTTGTTGTAGCAACAAGATAGTTGAGTTTTCAGAGAGGATTGTAGATTAGTTAGGAGTGGGGCACCATAGAGGAGGGAGGGGATGAGAAAAGATGTAGAGAGGGTGAGTTTAGTGGTTGGTGTAAGATAATGATTTTGTCGATAAAGCATGCCTAGTTTTTGATGTTTTTTTTAATATTTAGTTGTATGTGGGAGTTAAATTTAAGCTGATTGTCAATTTGGATGCCAAGTAGCTTGGTCTCTGATACCAGTTCCAGGGTTGTGTTGTTTTGACTAGTAATACAAAATGTGTTTTTGTTGAAAGGGGTGACTTTAGAGGGAGTAAATACCATTAATTTGGTTTTAGAAGCATTGAGTGCTAAGTGATTTTTTCCATCCATTGTTCAGTGGAAGAAAAAGCATCTTGAGTTAGCTTTTGAAGTGTGGGGATAGAAGTGGCTGAGCAAATAATGGTAGAGTTGTCTGCATATTGAATGATATTAGAGAAAGGGATAGAGTTGCGGAAGTCATTAATAAATATATTAAAGAGAAGGGGACCCAATATGGAACCTTGAGGAACTCCAGTTGGGGTATTAAGGAATGAGGAGGTTGCCTTTTTCCATTTTACTGCTTGATATCTGTTGGATAAGTAGCTAGAGAACCAGTTCAGAGAGGAAGGAGATAGGTTAAGCTTAGAGAGTTTAGATAGAAGAAGGTTGTGGGAGATAGTGTCGAAGGCCTTGGAGAGATCCAGAAAAAGGGAAGAAACAGTATGACCTGAGTCTCGGGCTTTGTTTACAGTTTCCAGGAAGGAGAGGAGGGCTGTCATAGTACTGTGGCCTGGTCTGAAACCATGTTGTGTGGGAGTTAGTAGGTGGTTATCAATGAGATATGGTAGGAGTTGTAATTGGATGCACTTTTCAAGGAGTTTAGAGATGGGAGACAGGATAGCGATGGGCCGGAAATTAGTCACGCTGTTGTTGTTGCCTCCTTTATGCAGGGGTGTGGTATAGGCTTTTTTCCAAATTAGGGGTACTATGCTTTCTTGGATGGAGCGGTTTATTAAAATACTAATGGGGTAGGCAATTGCTTCGGCAGCTATGCTCAGGAATTGTGGAGGAATATTATCAGGAGCATTTGAACCAGGTTTCAGTTTTAGAAGGAGTTTTTTTATGGTAGATGTGGGTATGGGTTTTAAAGAGAAAGGTGGGGAGTGGGAGGTGGGGGTATCTAGGTGTAGGGTTGATGAGGAGGGAGGGAGAGTGGAGTAAGAGGAAGAGGGTGTAGAGTTGGAGGATGGTAGAAGGGGTGCACTAGTGGTTAATGGTGGAGGGTAAGTAGACAAGGGTGGGGGTAAATGGGAAAGAGTAGTAGTGTTAGAGAAGGAAGAGGTTAATTTGGATATAGAGTAAATAAAAAAACAGTTAAATTGAGTAGCCAAGTCTGTATCGGAAGCATTGGGTCTGGGGTGGGGGTGTCTGGTTTACTGGGATGTAGGAGAGTGGAGATGCCTTTCCAGAATTTCTGAGGGTTTGTTTTATTGTTGTTTTGGAGTGAGGAGAAGTAGTTTTGTCGGTCAGTGATGATGAGCTTTTTTACTTTATTTCGAAGTGTTTTATATTCATTATGGATGAGGGGGGTCCTATTTTTTTGGTATTGAGTCCAGAGTTTGTCTCTGTGTCGCATTGTAGCAAGTGTATTTTTGGTAAGCCAAGGGGCAGTTTTGGTCTTTATTCTTTTTGTTCTTAGGGGAGCGTGGTGGTCTAGGAGGTGTAAGAAGGTTGTGCTGAAATGGGCAACTGCATTATCTAGAGGAAGTGTTTTTAGGCTGTTCCAATTTATTGCTTTTAGAGAGTTAGAAAAAGCTGTTGGGTCAAAGTTTTTGTGGTTACGTGTGGTAATAAAGTTATGAGTACGATGAAGGGGTAAGGGTAGTCGGTGTATAAAGGTGGGTAAGTGGTCACTAAGAGGATCGGGGAGAGTACCCCTGTCAGAGTAATAATGAGGGTGAGAGACTAAGATCCAGTCTAGGGTAGTGCCACTGGAGAGGTTTTTTGAGGGGCGGGTTACAGAGTTGATAAGCTGAGAGAAGTTGTAGAGGTTAATGTTAAGTGGGTTAGAGGGAGACTGAATGGAGGCCCAATTGATATTCATGTCTCCTAAGATTATTGTTTCATTACTAATGTTGGTGGAGAGCCAGGAGAGAATGTCTTCAAGTGTTGAAATATTGTCACCTGGGGGAATGTAGAGGGAGGCTATACATATATGCTTTTGTTTGTTGATTTGGAGTAATGTTAGTAGTAACTCAGCATTTTTAAAGTGGGAGTGGGTTTATTATAGGGAGTAACTGATAGTGAGGATAAGTATAGGAGAGCTACACCACCCCCTTTTTTATGAGATCTGTCTTTTCTAATGATAGAATATTTGGGTGGGATAATTTCAGAGTCTTTTATGTGAGGTTTTAACCATGTTTCTGAGATGGATAGGATGTCAGGTTTATTGTGTGTGAGCCAAGCATGCAGGTTTGGGATTTTGTTGACTATGCTTTGGGAGTTTAAAGAGGTAAGTAGTATGGACTTGTTCATAGTTGTTGAGGTGAGTGGACCTGGGTTAGGATGGATATCTCCAGATAATAGGGTGGTAATTAGATGTAGGATATAGTTAGAGAGGTTATTGGAAAGTTTAGAGTATACATTGGGCTCCCTTATGATTGTGGAAGATTTGCTAGTTACTATGGGGGTATAATGTCTATGTGAGGTTAGAAGTTTGTATGGAAAAAGTAGATTTTTTTATGGGATATAGGTGTGGAGAGATTGTGGTGTATGAGTGTTGGAGAGATGAGGTAAGATGGTTAGTTATATGGAAGGATTGTGAGTGGTAGATATTAGTGGGTTGGGTGAGGTAGAGAATAAAGGAAAACTGTAGGAGTAGTAGTAGTAGAAGGGAGATGAGTAAAGGTTTAGAAAGCATTATGAGATGAGGTGACGAGTTGTTAAGTAGATTACTAAAACAATTTGTGAATTATATAGTGATTGTATGTGTTGTGAAGCTGGTAGGTCTTTTATTTTAGAGAATGGAGTGGGGAGTACAGTAGTGTTTGATATGGTAGTAGTTAAAGGTTGTTTGTTAATAGAGTAATTGAAGGTATTTGGATAGGTGGGGTAAACTAGGTGGGGTAGTTTAAGAGTAAAGTGGGTGGGATAAGAGAATGGGTGTGTTGAGGGAATGGAGAATGATTGGGTAATTGGATAAGTGGGTGTGGTTTGTGAGGAATAAAGGTAGAGGTGCTAGGAGTGGTTGGGAATTGGGGGTAGGGTAGGGGAGCGGAGTGAGCCCGCAGGGCGAACGGAGCGGGTAGAGCCAATGAAAGCAAGGGAAGATCGAGAACCTATCAGTGGAGTGAGGTTTGCAGACAGGTAAGTACAGGGAACAAGGATATAGTCGGATAGTGTATGTAGAAGGAAAGGGGAATGAAGTAGGGGAGTAGGGGGAAAGGAGAGGTGGATGGATTAAATGACAGGGGATTATCAGTTAAGGCAGAGAGAGATGAAGACAGCGGAAGACAGGAGAATAACCGAGGCACCACAGTAGTTTGTCAGGATGACAATCAGTAAGGAAAGAAGATATGCAGGTAAGTCTGTGAGTTATACAGTATGGGGAAATGTTATGGTGCTGGGAGAGGTGTATATGTATGGAGAGTAAAGAGTGAATAAAGATGGAAAAGTTCAAGGGGAGAGGAAGACTTAGTCAGTCAAGAGAAGGTTGGAGAGGGAGTTGGTGGTAAGTGAGAAAGGATAGGTTTACAGGGGCTAATGTAGGGCGCCACCTGGTGGACAGTCTCTGGATTACAGTAACAATGATTTCCTAAAAGTGTGTAAGGCCAGGGAGGAAGGGGGGGGGGAGGATGAGATTACTACGATATAGAGGAGGTATGGACCAAGAGGAACAATTAATTTTGAGTGAAAAAAGCCAGATGAGAGGGGGGGGGGTTGTTTGCTGGCAGACTTAACTAGGAAGCTATCCTCACTGTAAAGAAAAAAAAAATATATGCTTTAAGTTTAATACAGATTGTTTATAAGTCGTAGCATGACATACTTCTTAACTGTCTCAAACAGAGTAAGGTCTCCCAAGGAGCTGGAGAGCTAACACGTAGGACAGGTTATGTTTCTTGGGCATCTAGTTGGATATATTCAGGTCAGCAGGTAGGGAGGTGTAGCAAACAGAAGGCTGTTACAGGCAGGGGGAGAGAGACAAAGGAGAAAGTGAGGAAAAAAGTTTGTTAGCTACAGAGCATGCAGTCAAAAATTAAAAGACATTTCATTAAATGTACAGCAGAATTTGCAGTATTCTATTCACTTTATATGGCAGTTATTCAAGCTATCAGTATTTAGCTAAAAAAATAAAGGACTGGCTTTACAGCATTAAGCCTATGTAACTTTATCTTCAACAATATTTCAGTAAAGAAGGCAGCGACTGAATAATGCATTACATACTTTGTAATATATTTTCAAATACAGATGTGTGCATTGGGATGCAGGAGCAAACCAGGTTAATGGTAAACAATTCTAGAGACAGGTCGAGATATGGTCTCAAACTTCTAGTCGGTAATGGAGCAAGTGGCATGTGATAAGGGAGAGTATCAGCGCTTGATTCTAGCTAAAACTGTACAAGGAGGCACTGATGCAGGATACGCTATTTAAGAGCGTTTTCTCTTTGTTGGCTAGTAGGAGAAATCAGTACAGAGGTTCCAAGTAAGTCGCTATCTTAGGGGAGCTTGAGCAATACAGCCAACCTCTAGACAGCTGGGTATTTGAGAGTGGAGACAAGCATGCAACACAACGTTTACAGAGTCTAATTAAGTTATGCTGAAGTGTTTACCTATACTGCTCAGCTGTAACTGAGGTAATACAGTAAGGTCGCTATCGTCAGTTAGTGCATAGAATGAGGAAAAATGCTAATTTGAAATCCCTTACTTCTCACAAGCTTAGTGAAAGCATATACACTTTGGGTTTCAAATCAACACTGAATTTAAGTGGTAGAGTACAATCCACCAAACCTGTATTTCACTAGGTAATTATGGATGCAATTGAAAGTACAAGCGCACTGTTTAAGGAGGCCAATTCACTTTTGTTTCATTAGTGGAATAAGCTTCGCAGCTGTTAAAGGGAAAAGTACGGTAAGGTTGCTATCACCAATTTAGTTAAGGCTCTTAGAGTACATAATATTATGTTCAAATAGAGTCCGAGTAACATGAAACAATGCCCAGTATATAGAACGGAGTGGAGTTAGTAAATGAGTAATTAGTGATCCACGTGCACAACGCTGAGATACTAAGGCATGTAAGGTACGTGGGAAACCAACAAATAAAGGTTTCACAGTCAAGTTACAACATACAAAGGTTGTCGCTACTAAAACAGTAAATTATACCAACTCTTGGGCAAATATACAAGAGAAACATAAACTAGGTATCGAGATACTATGGCATGTAAGGTACGGGGAAACCAACAAATAAAGTCTTCACAGTCAAGTTACAACATACAAAGGTTGTCGCTACTAAAACAGTAAATTTTACCAACTCTTGAGCAAATATGCAAGAGACACATAAACTAGGTACAGTGTAACCCACGTGCACAATGCTGAGTAGGTTAAGTGTGCACGGGGAGAATGTTAACTAACGACTAAGATGTAACACGTTAAAGTTTTGAAATATAGAGGATAATGCTGCTAAACATTATAATATACACAGTTAAAAATGCCAGATATAACAATGTACTAACTTACTGTCGGACAGGGTCCGAGTCAGGATGCACAGCAGCCAAGTGTGGGTCAGAGAAGAAAGATGGCGACCCCTGGTTTGGGTAATATTTATAAGGTGAGGGAGGACATAGGTATCGAGGGGGAGGGCAGTAAAACCATAAAGCAGGTATGGGGCAAATTAACGCGAGAAGAATCGGCCACAGTGTAGTTAGAAGGTGGGTAGAGGGAGTAGGAATAGGGGGAGGAGACTAAGGGGAAGAGCGCAGAGAAGGTAAGAAGCAGCTAAGATCAGTGTATATAGAAGGAAAGGGGAATGAAGTAGGGGAGTAGGGGGAAAGGAGAGGTGGATGGATTAAATGACAGGGGATTATCAGTTAAGGCAGAGAGAGATGAAGACAGCGGAAGACAGGAGAATAACCGAGGCACCACAGTAGTTTGTCAGGATGACAATCAGTAAGGAAATAAGATATGCAGGTAAGTCTGTGAGTTATACAGTATGGGGAAATGTTATGGTGCTGGGAGAGGTGTATATGTATGAAGAGTAAAGAGTGAATAAAGATGGATATGTTCAGGGGGAGAGGAAGACTTAGTCAGTCAAGAGAAGGTTGGAGAGGGAGTTGGTAGTAAGTGAGAAAGGATAGGCTTACAGGGGCTAATGTAGGGCGCCACCTGGTGGACAGTCTCTGGATTACAGTAACAATGATTTCCTAAAAGTGTGTAAGGCCAGGGAGGGAGGGAGGGGGGAGGATGAGATTACTACGATATAGAGGAGGTATGGACCAAGAGGAACAATTAATTTTGAGTGAAAAAAGCCAGATGGGGGGAGGAGGGTTGTTTGCTGGCAGACTTAACTAGGAAACTATCCTCACTGTAAAGAAAAAAAAAATATATGCTTTAAGTTTAATACAGATTGTTTATAAGTCGTAGCATGACATACTTCTTAACTGTCTCAAACAGAGTAAGGTCTCCCAAGGAGCTGGAGAGCTAACACGTAGGACAGGTTATGTTTCTTGGGCATCCAGTTGGATATATTCAGGTCAGCAGGTAGGGAGGTGTAGCAAACAGAAGGTTCTTAACTGTCTCAAACAGAGTAAGGTCTCCCAAGGAGCTGGAGAGCTAACACCTAGGACAGGTTATGTTTCTTGGGCGTCCAGTTGGATATATTCAGGTCAGCAGGTAGGGAGGTGTAGCAAACAGAAGGTTCTTAACTGTCTCAAACAGAGTAAGGTCTCCCAAGGAGCTGGAGAGCTAACACGTAGGACAGGTTATGTTTCTTGGGCGTCCAGTTGGATATATTCAGGTCAGCAGGTAGGGAGGTGTAGCAAACAGAAGGTTCTTAACTGTCTCAAACAGAGTAAGGTCTCCCAAGGAGCTGGAGAGCTAACACGTAGGACAGGTTATGTTTCTTGGGCGTCCAGTTGGATATATTCAGGTCAGCAAGTAGGGAGGTGTAGCAAACAGAAGGTGTTGGACAGGGTCCGAGTCAGGACGCACAGCAGCCAAGTGTGGGTCAGAGAAGTTTGTCTGGTACAGCACAAAATCTCAGGTTTTCTCTGTATGCTTTGTCTTCTAACTCTACATTTTTCTTGAATCATCTCTTCTTGAGAAGCCTCATACCCAGACATCCTTTTCTTTATTTCAACCTCTGATGTTTGCAGTTATATCATTTCATCTAAATAGCTAGTTTCAAGCTGCTTCTTTTTTCCAGATTTTTGTTGTTTGAATTGATATATCCATTCAGTGTTTTATTTTTTTAATCACAGCTCAGTACATTTGTTTTTTTATTCCCGCTAATTACTGGAAGCCAACTTTTGAACAAAAACTAAAGCTTGAACTGTTTTTTGCTGCTCAGCTGCAGGATCCTTCCCAGCCAGTGTTTTCTCTTCACCTTTTTTCTGGTGGATTTTCTTTCAGGCTGTACAGTAACTGAATTTTACCCAAATAACAGTTTTAATAGTACTCCTTTTTCTTAGTTTCTGTTTTCACAATGGAAAAACCTGAAATTAAGCCACTGGTCACTGTACAGCCATCCTGGAAGTCCCCAGACAATCTACAGTATTGGTGTTGTTATCAAACATGTAATAAAATTCAGGTCTAATAACAATCTTTAATCCCTATCATAAGCTGCCAGCTGACTTTTTGTTACAACGTCTGTTACAGCAAAAATATTTATTCTCAAACAAAACTGGTTTCAGTTATTGTTCTTTAACAATGTTTTGCAAACAATAACTTTTTTATTTTATTTATCCTTTATTGACTGGGTTAATCCCATTAGGCCAGTAGCCTGTTTTCATGGGAGGTCTGAGGTTGTATTTCTACTACTTGGGGAAGTTTGGTCAGGGCATTGGGGAATTTCCCCCATTAAGCATTGCTGTTAATGGGACACATTGTGCATGAACAATGGAGGGAGGCAGATGGAGCCAGAAGGAGATACTGAAGTGGTGAGAGAAATGGAGGAAAAATCCAATATTGAGACCAGAGAATGTATGCAGTATTCTGATGAGAAGTTTCAAAGAAATCTGTTTGACAGAGATGAGTCAACAAATGACAGATGTTTAATTACAACCCTCCAGTCAGGAGGGTTGTGGGATAATTTAATTAATACAGTAGGAGGATGCAGAAACAGTCATGAAGAATAATGGTGAGATGGAAAAGGTAACATATGCAGAGAAAGAAAAAGAAGGCAAAAGGAGAGTAGCAGAAAAGAAAAAAAGGCAGAAGAAAATGAAAATGGAAGTACTTGAGAAGGATTCAAAGTAAAGAAGATAAAGAGATGGACAGGTAAGATGTGTGGGACAATTTAATAGCTCCTTTGGGTATAAAATCACAAGAAGTAAGAGCATTTACTCTTATTAACAAAGAGATATTTTGTGACATTATATTTGAGACTGTTTCTCTTTTCTTGGAAAATATAAAAAAGCAAGCCTGTAACCCACGGACTCTTTGCATAATAAAAGCATTTAACAGGAAATCAAAAAAGAAAATTCATGTACAATTTTGAACAGAGGTGGAAAGAGAAACTTTGAAAGGGCATTTGAAAACTTTATGTAAAGAAGTACTGGACATTGAAAAAGTTTATGATAAAAAGGGCTTATGGACTGGTGGATGGGACTGTGATATTGTCTTAAAAATAGAATGAGAAAAATTATACATATACCAAATGTGATAAATGTGGGGGAATGAGGGTGCTGTAAAATAGTGGGGACAACTCAAAACATGTTTTTTATGGAAAAGAAGGGCATTTGGTAAGTAAATGTAATAAAAGAAAATGCTATATTTGTTGGGAAATGGGACATGATGCAAAAAATGTAAATTGAAATGTTATAAATGTAACAAAATTAGACATTTATGAATGAATTGTAAAAATGAAAATTAGTAAGGCAAATAAAAAGAAAGAGAAGAAAATTAATGAAGAGAAGAAATTTTAGAAGTTGTAGAAATAGGAGAAAAGTTAGATGAAAAAAATAAAGAAGACATAGATAATAATGAAAAAGACATACATTGAGAGAAGGTAAAAGAAAAAAAAGAACTCATCAGTAAAAGGGTAAAGGGACAAGTACAAAGAAAAAAGAAAGTAACGAATGAAAAAGAATATATACAGCTAATGGTTGGGGCTGGTATAATAGTTATGGTGTCTGACCCATAAACACAAGGTGCAGTGTTTGATTCTCACCTTTGGAAGGGAAATTGTCTAAGTTTAGAATGGCCCAATAAGGCAGCTATGAACACAAGAAACCATGAATCCAAGGAACAGGAAAAATGATAATGTTAGAGTGCTTTCTGTAAATGTGAACAGTATTCAGAATATAGCACAAAGAATATGGATTTTGGAGTGGTGTAATACATGTGAAATCAGTGTAATTATATTAGAAAACTCAAGATTTTTAACAAATGAAGAAAGATTAGAAGCAGAGAAAAAATGGGGAGAAATTATAATCTGGAATTTGGGAAATGAGAGATGTTCTGAAACAGCCACATTCTGTATAAACACAGTAAAGATATTAGATGTACCTTTAGCAAAAATGTAAAGATTAACCACTGCAGATTTAAAATGGAAAGAACAAGTTATAACATTATAACACTGTATGCTTATATTAATTGTAAAGAAAGGGGAAACTTATTTCATCAGATTCTACACTATTTAGTGATAAATATGAATATTATAATAACTGGAGACTTTGTGATGTAAGGGACAAGAATAAAAAGAAAGGAAATGATATAAGAAAAATATTAGAATTATACGATGTGGTAATTTAAAACTTTGGGACAAAAAGTCATGGACTTACAAAAAGTTTATATATAGAACTGAAACAGACTATTTTCTAGTATGAGAAGGTTTAGTAATAGTAGAAGGGGAGATAGTTGAAATAAGATTTTCTGAGCATCTTGCAATATGGCTAGAGATGAAGGAAAACAAAGAATATATACAATAGGTAAAGGAATAAAAATGATAAGAAAGCATGGAATGAGGAAGGACAGGGATTAGTAATACAGTTATGGAAATATCACATTATTATGAGAACATTCTATAAAAATGGTCTGAATGGAGGATGATATTTAAGGAAAAAATATAAGAATTTTTTTACAGTGGCAATATGATGTGTGAAAAGCAGAGAAAGAAAAATATAATGATGCATTTGAAAATGTACAAGATGTTAATAGAAAGTACTTTGACAAAGAAAAATAATTATGTGAATGAACTCAAGAAAAATGCAAGAATTGTTATATATGCAAAGACATTTTTACAAGGAACAAAAGAAGTATCAAGTTAATTAAGCAGATTAATAAAGGAAGATGGTAGTATAATAGGAGAAATAAAAAATGTTAAAGGAGAAATAGAAAGAACGCAAGAAAAGATTATGAACAGTGCAGTACAACATGTACAAGAAATGTTTAAAGAAAAAAGACTGTAAGGAAAAACCATGGAAAGGTAGAAGTTAACAGAAAAAGAGAAGACTGAGTTGGAAATGGAGATTTCCTTATATGAGCTAGATAAAGTGTTAGGAGAAGTAATATGTATTCAGCTACAGGACTAGACGAAATAGGGTATTAAATGTATCAAAAATGTAAGGAATTAGCAAAAATATTTTTAAAGATTTTAAATGAATGGTTAAATGAAGGCTTTAGCTTTAAAGAATTACGTGATTGAATACTTAAATGCATATGGAAGAAGCAAGATAGAAGACAATTAAAAAACTGGAGACCAATAGTACTGAATAATAATGATTCTAAGATCTTTATGAAAATAATATAAAGGAGATCTAAAAACTCAAAGCTTTTGAATAGAGATCACAGTACAGTGCGGATCAGGGAATTTGCCCTTTTCCTCACTGTAGTGCAATCTTGGAGTTGATATATATATAATATGCAGGAGGTGTGCAGAGTACAGGGAGAGAAAAGGTAGACTTTTGTTGTTTTTTGAAGTCTGAGTTTTTGGAAACTCTATCATATCATCTCAACAATATAAATTTCAAGTTTCTGAAAACTGGAGCTTCTGGCATAGACCCATGAAGAGTAGTGTAAGACAAGGATGTCCAATGATTTGTATACTCCTTGCATTAGTTATGTATGTGATAGTATCTGAAATAAATTACAAATTGAAGGAAGCAAGGTATATAACACCTGAAGGGTTAAGAATTCCAGCACTGTTAACATATGTAGATGACATTATACTAATTGCAAAAAACACAATTTTGATAAAAGAAATAATAATGTGCACAAATGAGTCTCTAGAGGTGATAGTGATGGCTTTTAATAAAAAGAAAAGTAAAGGTTTAGGTTATGTAGTAAAGATAGGGGATATATACTGAACAATGAATGAAATGTCCATGTTAGATATAAAATTTGGGAATAAGGATGTAAGTAGAATTTGAAGAATGAAAAAAATTTCCAGTGTGAAAGAAATGTTGAAACAGAAATAGTCACTATTAAGGTGTATCACTCTGAACATGTAAGGACTTAAATAAGGAAAGGTCATGGAAGTATCTATCTTTATATAATTAATGTTATAGCTGTTTTGTGTGTATATAAATGTGTGTGTGTGTGTGTGTGTGTGTGTGTGTGTGTGTGTGTGTGTGTGTGTGTGTATGTGTGTGTGTGTGTGTGTGTGCATGTGTGTGTGTGAGTGCTTTTTTCCTTAAAAGGCTGTGTTAGCCATAACACTAGATGTGTTGTTACTTATTTATTGACATTTGTTTATCAGGAAAATTATGAATAGATAATTTTATCTATTTTCAGCGGAGACCCAGGGAGAAAAGCTCCGCAAATAAAAGAACAGAAGATACGGATACACAGGTGGAAACTGACATCATATTACAATATATGGTAAATACATAGGTAATACAAATATTAATACACATATGACATATAGAATAATATACATATACCATCATTAAAACAAGATAAATACTATACCACATATGAAATATCAGATATTTGTTTTGGGGCTTGAATGTTACTATACTATTTAATTATTTTATTCTATGTAATATGTTCCACCATGGCCAGTCCCAAGCCCAGCTGATAAAGGAGAAGAGTTAGACAAAGGGCTATCAACACCTCCCTGTAAAAAATAAAATTCTACAGAAACAGATACGAGAAACCCAATAGCCAGTTCGGTACTGGGAGGTCTTAAAAGACATAATAAAGAAAAATGAGGTTAAGATCACACTCTCTAATAAATTCCAAGTTTTGCAGGAGCTACAGGAGGAAGAGCCCATAGATGAAAAGTAGCAAGATGTGAAGACAGCAACTACATGAACATGTCAAGAAATACTGGGATGCAAAAAATATATCCACAAGGCATGCATCTCACCAGACATAATGAAGAAGATAGACGTCAGAAAGTTGAAGAAGACAGAAGTCAATAATAGCTGTACAAGAGCAGGAAAGGTCAAAGCACAAGAGAAATATTCAGATGTGTAAAGAGCAGTGAAGAAGTGTATCAAAATAGACAAGAGACAATACATAGAATGACGGACATCAGAAGCTGAAGATGCCACCCATAAGGGAAACATAAAGGATCTCAATATACCATAAAGAAGCTTTCCGGAAGATACAGTAAACCAGAAAGACTTGTAAAAAATAAAGACGGGAGGAAAATAGCAGATGGAGGGAATGTTTTAAAGAGTTACTAAATAGGCAAACACCAGTAAACCCGCCTGAGATACTACCATCAGATTAGGACCTAATGATTGATTGCATTATGCCCACAAAAGAGGAAATATACACGGCCATAAACCAGCTGAAAAATGGCAAGTCTGCTGGTCTGGACAGCATTCCGGTAGAAGCACAAAAAGATGACACAGAGACCAGCATAGCGATGTTCCACCCTCTTTTCTGTAAGATTTTGGAAGAAAAAACAAGTCCCAACAGACTAGAAGGAGGGCTTCCTCATTAAACTTCCCAAAAAGGTGACTTCAGTTTGTGTTGCTGTCCATACCAGGAAAGGTTTTCAATAGAGTCCTCTTGAACAGAATGAGAGATGTGGCTGATGCCCAGCTCTGGGACCAGCAAGCCAGTTTTTGCAAGGACAGATCTTGCACAAATTTCAACGCTGCACATCATCCTGGAGCAGTCACTGGAGTGGTACCCCACTATGTGAACTTTATTGACTACAAGGAGGCCTTTGACAGTGTAGACAGACACACTCCTTGGAAGATGCTGTGACACTACGGGGTACCCAAGAATCTTACTAACATAATTAGGAACTCTCAGCTTACAGATACCTTTAAGGTGCAAACAAGAGTGATGCAAGGTTGCCTGTTGTTGCCTTTCCTGTTCCTCCTTGCCATGGACTGGATGATGAAGATGTGCACTACCCATAAATAAAATGGCATCTAGTGGTCACCCTGGACTCAACTAGATGATCTTGATTACACTGACAATCTGGCCCTCCTGTCCCACACCTATCAACAGATGCAGGAAAAGACAAAGACTGTGGCAGAGAATTCTGTTCGATTAGGCCTCAACATTCACAGAGGAAAGAGCAGGGTATTAAAAGTTAATAGCAGCACCACATCTCCAATTACTCTAGAGGGCAAGGCAGTGGCAGAAGTGGATAGATTTTTATATCTGGGCAGCATAGTTGACAGGCTTGGAGGCACTGACATAGATGTTAGCAACCATGCTGGAAAAGCAAGAGCAGCTTTCCAGCAGTTGCAGAAAGCCTAGAGATTTGCTAACTTCTCAACATAGATCAAGACCAGGATCTTTAATACCATGGTGAAGCCCATCTTTACAATGGAACTGAAACATGGGAACCACAGCTACCACAATGAGAAGGGTACAGCCATTTGTCAACATGTGTCTGAGGAAGATCCTCCATGTCCACTGGCCAGAAACAATAAATAATGAAGAGCTTTGAAGTCAAACACAGGAAAGCCCTGTAGAAGCAGAAATACTCAACAAATGATGGCAATGGATCAAGCACACCCTAAGAAAGCCAACATCCAACACAACAAGGCAAGCTCACATTTGGAATCCACAAGGGAAAAGAAAGAGAGGCAGTGTGACCTAGATGTGGACATGAAGAGAATAGGTCACTCTTGGGGACAACTGGAAAGACTGGCCTAGGACCGGGATGGCTGGAGAGTGCTCGTAAGTGGCCTATGCCCCAAATGGGGCCAAATGCATAAGTAAGTAAGTAATATGTTATTTTTTTAACATACTTCAAGGTTGCACAACCTCAGAGTAAATCATGATAATTTAAGAATGCAGACCCTGCAATGGGGTTATGATGGGCTTATTCTCCCCCTCGCCCAGGTCTCTTATTTTAGTTCCATTCCATGGATCAAGAGCACATGAATCTGGTAGATATTTTCCTACAAATAGTGCTGTATCTTTACTTGCTCTAGCAAAAAAGTAGTGAACCATTGTCATTTCATTGTGTTACTGTGGTATCTATCCTTGGATGATCAACCACGAATTTGTAGGGTTCAAACCACAGCTGGTGATTGTTTGAACAGTAGATGATTGTTAGGGTATTTTTTCTTTAGCCTTCTCATCTGCCCTCCTGTTTCTGAACTCTAAAGTCTTCCTTTGGCTCACTTTTTCCTACTGCTTCAGGATCCCCATATAAGTCATTGAAATTAATCTTTCCATAAGAAGGACCTTTTGTATACAGACTGTGATGGGTTGGAGTAAGGGATCCAGGTGGCTATCTAGACTGACAGATCAATTATGTGGAAGGAGGATGTTTTCATCATGCTTTAACCTCTTAGCACCTTACCACCATGACATTTCACACATCATATCACAAGAATCTATGAACTTATGAAGTGCATTTTCCACAGGCATGCTGATGGGAAACAGAAACATCCAGAAAACTGTCTGGAATGTATGTTGTGCACTGCCTTGTAGTTGCTAGTCTGCTGATCAACTTAGACTGGGAGGGGGAGTACACAGCATTAAATAACACCACCCTGACACTTGAAAATGTATAACAGGCTAGCAGCTATTCAATTCTTTTCACTGCTGGCAGTTCCTCTGTGACTGAGGTTGATAGTCAAACATAAAGTCTGTATGCCAAAAGGACACATATTTACAAGGCATTTTTGCCATATTTGTAATGGCCGGGATTCACTAATCCTCCGTGTAAGACTAACTAAGTCTTACACGGAAACTGCAGTCTAAGAGTATGATGTCAGCGTGTCATGCATATTCATGAGGGTGCGCTGACTCAACTCTAAGGCTTACATGGAGTGTGCACGAGTGCAGGGGGCATGTCAGACTGCTGAGCAGTCCAAATATCCACGCCCCTGCAAGTGCCTAAACTGCAAATGTCAACTGAAATGAGTGAGTCCGCTCAAATGTCCACATACCCAACACTACACTCCCCCACATTCTAAATCCATGTACAAGTTTGAAATGTAAAGGTTTCCTTTCTTTTTTTTTATTATTCCCGATATAGCTGCCCGTATTTGTGCGTGTAGGCGCGGGTTTGCCCATTGCTTAGCTACAGGTAGCAGTGTAGACATCGAAGAGGATAATAAACTATTTATATGCAAATTAAGCCAAATAGCAATAGCATAGTGGTAGAGCCCTTGCACAAAGAGGAGGCATTCCCGGTTCGAGTCCCACCACTCCCCTACCTATTTTCTGTTGGAAATGTGTGCATAAAAAGAATTCCTGACATTTACCTTTTAAATTTCAGTAAAATGCATTGAAATGGCCTATGTGGTAGTGAACGATATTTTATATATATATAAGAAGGTGGAATGGTCATGCATACTGATAAATGCATAAGTAATGTATCTTAAGCAATGTGAAGCACTACTAAGCAAAGTTTACTAGTATTAAGCACAGTTAAGTACAATTACTCCTAGCTTAGCACTGCTTTAACTAGCGCAATAGCTTTGCGTGGAGCTACGCATCGCGCCAACTAGTGCAAACAAAACATGTTCGCATGGAGCTGCGCACCACACTAACTAGCACAACGTTGGGCAACGTCAGGCAACGTCGGGCAGCGTAGAGCAACATAGAGCAACATCGAGCAATGTTGGGCAAAGTTGAGCAAAGTTGGCTAAACACAGCCACACCTATTAGCCGGTCTGGCCAGTAGTAAAATAAAAAGCAATGGCAGGCTTTGAACCCAGGATACTGTGCACCATAATCACAGTACTAAACCACTAAACCATGACAGCTTTAAATGTGGATGCATTTCCAACACACTCATATATATCAATGGAAGTTTACCCATTGCTAAGCAGGTTTGCTTTTAGCTGAGATTTTTCAAAACCGGCCAATCACAAATAAGTGCAGGAAATGAGGCATATTTAAGCTCCATAGGCAGTAATAATTGCCATAACTGGTTGTAGCTCCCATCTGCAGACATTATGGCCGGTGTTGGAGAGGGCTCTCATTTTCGAGCGCAACGGTGGGGCATTGAGGAGTCAAAAGTAATGGTTTGGCTCCTCATCCATCATCATGATGCAAGACTCCTGCAGGGCTAGTTTCAGGGCATTGAGTACAAAGCGGAAGCCTGGAACCATCTAGCACATGATCTCACCAGTGCCACAGGCATCCCTCAGACTGGTGAGCAGGTCAGACACCACTTCTCAGACCTGAAGAGACGCAAGAAGGACCAACTGAACCAGTGGATACAGGAGGCCTGTGAAATGGAAAATGCCCCACTTCTGAGTATGTATCCATGGAATGAAGTATGTAAGAATTGCTATTGTAGTCTATGTTATGGATAGGTATGCCTCAATATCCTTTCATTTACTTCACAGCTGCAGGTGTCCGTGCTGCGAATCAGCAAGCCTATGCAGATAGGCTGCTAAGGCTGCCCCACCAGGAAGGTTAGTAATTATCCTGCATGTGTTGTCATATAAAAGAAGTGTGAGAGCCTGAAAAAGAGTGTTGTAACCCATTAATAAAGGTATAATGAGTGTTGAATAACTTCTCTGCATGTACTGTTATATAAAATAAGTGAGACAGCATGAAAAGGTGTTGTAACCCATTAATAAAGGTATAATATGTCTTGAATAAAAGGCCTCTGCATGCACTGATATATCAAATAAATGAGAGAGCCACTAGAAAAGTGTGTAATGTAATTAATAAAGGTATAATCCCTGGAGTGTGTCCGTGTCACTTTCTTCAATATGTTGTTGTACCCTTGCATTATAGAAATAGTACTGTTGCATTAAGCGCAGTCAACCCACACATGGGTAGGCCCATATAAAGTGGATGAAGGGAGTGCCAGTAGCTGTTAAGCATATATACAGTCCTCAACTGTCGGTTCATGGCCGGCATGTACAGGTTAATCTGGCACATGAGTAGCTTGTTATTCTGTTCCCCAGAAATGTCAGTGTGCTGCTAGAAATGTAGGGGGCTGTCAACATATACCTGATAATGTCACCTGAACACATCCAGACATGTAGATATATAAATATAAATGAAGCCCCAACACCCTAGCTCAAAGGTTCCTAGAATTCATAAACTCAAATGCGATAGAACAACTAGTCACCACTCCCACAAGAGGAGATAATATACTAGACCTGATCATCACAAACATGGGGACACAATGCTCCACACCGGAAGTATACCCCTCATTGGTGAGATCAGACCATAAATTAATCTCACTGGAAATCCACATCCCACCCCCACCCCCAGCATAAAAGACCACAGTGAAGAATTTCTGAAAAGCTGACTTCACACTTCTTAAGAATGAAGTGGTATCCTTCAAGGCCCCTGGGCCAGTGGAAACCACAGCCCACACCGCTGAATCCTTTATAAACGCTTTCTATGGACACCTTCAAGAATGCATGGATCACGCAATCCCAAATAAAACCAAGACCCATTCCCCCAAAGGCAGGGGTCCTGTCTGGTGGACCCCCAGCCATTAACAAGCTTTACAACATGAGGAGGAAGCTACTACATGACAGAGCAAAATCCCCAAAAGGGAAGGCATCTCTTATCAGTACTAGCAAAAAACTACGATCACTCATAAAATCATCCAAGGCAAACTTTGAGAGAAAAATCTTAAAAGACACTAAAGACAATCACAAGGCCTTCTTTAGTTATGTTAGAAACCTGGGTGGAAACTCTCAGATATGCTCAGAGTTAGTCCAAAATGACAAAAAAAACACTGAACCCACAGACATTGCCAACATACTGGCAGACAGGTTCAGTGCAAATCCCCCCCCAAAAGGAGAAATATCTATCCCAGCAGAGTGTAGCCTCCCTGACATCTCAGATGCCCAGGTGAGAGCCACCCTCTCCAAAGCTAAAAACAGAGCATCAATGGGACCAGACGGTGTCCCGGGTTGCATGCTACATGAACTCCAAGAGGAACTAAACCCGCACATAAGGCTGCTGTTTAATCTTAGCCTTACTACAGGATACGTACCCAAAGAATGGCGTACAGCAACAGTGGTCCCACTCCACAAAGAAGGTGCTTCTACGGACCCTGGAAACTACTGCCCCATAAGCTTGATGAGCCTGGTCTGCAAAGCTATGGAGAGGATCATTATGGAGCTCATAAACAAAGACATTGGGGACCTACAGACACTGGATCCTACCCAAGTTGGCTTTGTCAAGGGCAGATCCTGCCTTCTGAACCTGGTCGACTTTTTTGAAACAGTCACTAAGGCCATTGATGAGGGTAAGCAGTTCACACAGCCTACCTTGATCTTGCAAAAGCCTTCGACACAATACCCCACTCGGGCATCATAGACAAGCTCACCAGCTTAAATGTAAACCCATATGTCATAAGATGGGTTGCAAACTGGCTCAAGGACAGAACCCACAAGGTTAGAATTGTTGGAGCCATGTCAGACTCTAAGCCAGTCACAAGCGATGTCCCACAGGGCTCGGTCCTGGGCCCCCTCTTGTTCGGCATTTATTTTTCTGAGTTGCAAGCAAACATAGGAGGATTGTGGCTGACAAAGTTCGCAGATGACTGCAAATTGGGCACCATAATTGATACTCCAGCGAACACAAACATTCTTCAGAAAGGCCTCATAGAAACAGATAACTGGTGCCAGAGCCATGGCCTTAAACTGAACGCCAAAAAATGTATAGTCATACCCTTTGGGAAAAACAAAGTACCCACAAATTACCACATAGGTGGTAATCCATTAAGTACGGAAGAAGTAATCAGGGACCTAGGGACCCAAGTTGACAGTAACCTCTCATTTGACACTCACATTGCCAAGGTGGTTAGGAAGACCTTCTATATTACCCACCTTATCATGAAAGGATTCACATCTAGATCAAGAGAGGTCATTGTGCCCCTATACTCTTCCCTTATCAGGTCCATAATTGAGTACAATGCCCCATTTGGGATGTACCTTACCCAACACCTGCAGCAGCTAGAAAGACCCCAAAAGTACCTCACCAAGAGAATCATGGGTCTCAGACATATGTCATATGCTGCCCGGCTGAAGAAACTCCAGCTCTATTCAGTTGCATACCGTCTACTCAGAGGCGATCTATGCCTGACGTATAAGGCCATGTCCAATCCGGAATTAATGGACATGCTCCACTTCAGAAAATCCAAATCCACCAGAGCCACGAGAGCGAGAGATTTGAACCTCAACACAGAAATAAATAGGACATGCTGGAGGGACAGATTCATAACCCAGAGGCTCCCTACACTCTGGAACAGAATCCCAGTCCATGTTAGGCAGAGCCCCTCACTGACTCTCTCCAAGAGAAATCTTGACGAGTGGATGGGAGTTCGTAGGTTTACCCCGGGGGTCATCTCTGTGTTACTACTAGACAGAGGCACAGTAAACTAAACCCTAAATGGGCATAGTATTCTCATTCCAAGGGGTGGCGAAAGCCACACACACTCGGGCTAGGCTTATAAATGCCTTAGGGCAGATAGCCTAGTATGAACCTATGAACCTATGAGCCTAAATATATAAATATGTAGCAGTAACATCTGCATCCAGGACAGTTTGTATGTCAGATACAGGTCAGGTATATCAAGAACTAGCAAAACCCATTTTACAATTTAACGGACATTGCCCAGTGTAATAATACATGTAGGGGATATATAACTGCAGTCAATAGGAATGTAGTGTAAACTACAAGTATATATAAGTTGTTAATGGAGGTATCTTTTTACACCCTACTGTATGTGCATAAACAATGCAATTCCACACCTCAATGGGTATGTCTAATCTCATAACATTTGTTGGGACACATGTCCTATTGGTTTATAAATATCTGCATTTACTTTGATGCATGTGCCCTGTTCACATACCACAATCTTGGTGGCCTGTTGCCACCAATCAATCCTGCATGCTGTTGGAATGTCCACTGTTGTTCTATATATGCATGTGTAATGCTTGATGTTCAACTGTTGGAACTCTGGTGTGTTGGGTTAATGGGAATACTATTGTATGCTGTTACAACTAAATTGGAATGCTGTTGGCTATTACTAACCCATTTTGTCATTAAATCCTCCTAAACATAGAATGTATGGGAAGGCCGGTCCCAGCGGACCCACCTGTCCCACCTCAGCTGGCGATGGCACCTGGCACCAGCAGGTCCGGTGCCCAGCCCGGGACCTCCTCCTCCATTGGTCCTGTGCCATCTTCAGGTGGAAGCGCTGCAGGGGATGGGGCTCATCCCCACCATGCAAGCGTGGCCGGAGGAGGGCCATCTATCACCCTCCGAACGGTTCGGGCTGTGGTGCATAGGGAAATTGAGCGTTCAGTCGCTGATCCTCTACGCCAGCTTGAGGCAAAAGTGGCGCGACTACCGGGTGAGCCTGCTCTTCCTACGCAGCCCCCAGCACAGCCACCCTCCGGGCTGTGAAGGTGCAGTGGTGACTGCCCATGGGTGGGGATCTCAGTTCCACTGTTGTCATCTGTGGGTTCATGGGCTTGCAATTTCCAAACACCCTTCCCCGTCAATGGTGTTCACCCACCCCATGTGTTATATTCTGCCCCTGTATGCGTCTTGTTTGTTTTGTCTGTTTACCTCCCCAACCTACCTCCCCAAATATACCTACTTCCCCTACCCCACATTCCACTCTCACCTGAAAAAAAAATGGGCAATCTGCTCCCACAAAAAATGATGCCCCATACATAGCTGCCCATTTTGCACAAATGTTCGCTGGACACAGAAACTGAAATTCAGTTGGAAGTACAACATACTTTGTTGTCCTCACCCCTCTCTCAGGGGTGGAAGATTTCAAATTTCCATCCAAATTACTAGTATATGCACAGCAGTTGCTGTTAAAGAAATGGGCAGCTATGGACCTTCCCTACACCCGTCCTGCACATCCCGAGCTGTTTTCCCTACTAACTTTCCCTCTTTGTGCCCCTTTTTCACCACTTTCCTATCTCCCCATTTTCTTTTCTTTCAAAGAAATGAGCGTGGGGGTTAGCGGGAGTAAGCACTTTTAAGCAGTAGTTAGCAGGTTTGCGCGAGTGTGCGCTTGTGTGCGCTTAGTTAAGTATTGCTAAGCATTACACAAACATGCGCAAACCCACTTACAACTGCTTAAAATTGCCTTAGTCACCCTACATGTGAGGGGCCTTGTTCTGCCCAGCAGCAAAATAAAACACTTATGTCAGTCTCGAACCCCGGACCTTGGACACACTAGACTACATGAAGTACCACTAAGCCACAGTAGTTGTTGCTGAAATATATATATCATGCATCAGAAGGAGTAAATGTAAAGATAAGATAGGAATGCCATAACACAAAACCTGTTCTGTGGAACTTTACCAGCAGTTGTTGTGGAATTGCATTACATGACTATGATAACAGAACCAGCCAATTTAGCAGTAAATAATGTTACAGCAGCACTTTACAACCCCCACACAGTATCATAGCAGGACAATCCCCACCCAAATGTACAAAATACCTGTGTGTTCAAGGTCCAGCAAGGACATAGGTAGGCATACTCAGTACTGGAATTGTCCAGTTTTCATGAGCATCCTGTGCTAATGACAACAACAACAAAAAAAAAAACTGTGCAGAAGTGAGTACATTAATATCCACAATATAGCAGTTCACAAACAGTTCATGTGCCAAATGAAAACATCTCAATAACTATGTATGTATGGCAGCTAATTGCATAAGTAGAAAAGAAACTACATACTCCCATGTATCTTGTGTTAGCATTTGTAGGGGTGAGTACAAATCTACACTGTCAACTGTGTACTGGAAGTGGCAACATTCAGGTCTAAGTACAACATTCAAATCACTGGCTACACCCCTAGCATCAGTCATAAGAAGTATACCAACCGTCTGACTTACACAACGGTGTCCATAGCAAACAAGCATGGTCCCCACTTTGGAAAGCTGAAAGGGCTATGCCTACCTGACTTAGCAATTTATAGCATTGGGTTGCTGTGACAGTGAGTACTGCAAGTACCACACAGCAGGCTGCATGCAGTTGCCAAATGGTGGCCACCAACTGGTGTAGAGGCCATCACATGCACATGTGCAGATACACATAAAAGCAGGCTGTACTTGCTCTCCACACATGCAATCATTTCATTGCAGTTACGGAGGGAGAGAGAGAGAGAGAGAGCAAGAGAGACAAAGAGACATGAATGCAGACGCAGACAGCTGCAGAAAAAAAGAAAAAAAAATATATATATATATAGAAAGAAAAAGTTATATATTGAAAGAAAAAAATAAAAAATAAAAGAATATATTGAAAAAATATATATAGAGAAAAATATATTGAAAAAATATATTTGAAAAAAAAAAAAAATATATATATATATATATATATATATATATATATAAAAAAACTAAAAATATATAGAAAAAAGATATATATTGAAAAAAATATATTTGAAAAAAATATATTGTAAAAAAAAAATTAATATATTGAAAAATAAATAATATATTGAAAAAAAAATTTATAGTGAAAAAAGAGAAATATATCTAAAAACATTACTGAGAAATAATAAATACATCCATCAGTAAGTAACACAAGCGATATCCTTGGAATCCAAGCAGTTTAATGTTCACACCAAACACGAACCAAGACAGCAAACCAACACGTAAAACAGTAAAAAATTCAAGTAGTTCAGTTAGAAATTCAAAAATACTGAGCGCTTTCACCCGCTCGATTACCTGCGGGTTTCATCAGAGTATATCTTGTAATACATTGCACCAGCTTATATACTAAAAAAGTATCCAATGTTTCAATTAATCTTAATTAAATTAATTAATTGTTAGTGTGATTCCTAATTGTCTATTTTAAAAAAAAGTAGATATTGTTTTGATACCTTAAAGACAACAACAATAAATAGTAGACTAACTAAATAGGATTTCTTTGTTTGTGTAATTAGAATAGAGGGCTATTTAACCAATAAAAATACTGATACTTAATAAAAACTAACATGAATATAATATAATTATTATAATCCAACATATGTACATTAATTTTATATACATTAAATATTAATAACTATATATAAATATAAGGTAAAATAAAAAAATTTTCATCAATTCATTCATTCCAATGTAAACATTATTTTTTAAAATTAAAAACCATATTATATAAATAAATACCAGAATTAATAAATATTAATAAAATTAATGTTAAACACTACATAATACTACTTATAATCTTAGATATATTTTGGATTATAGTAGATTTGTAATTTCTTGTTTGTTTACCATTTCTTCTTTTTTATCATTTGTATAAATAAATATAATTATATAAATATTAATATCAAAAAATAATGTTTTATATATATATACTAAAATAGTTGATTTCTAACCTTAAAATATTTATAAAATGTGTTGTATGTAGTTATTAAAAAATGTGTTGTATGTAGTTTTTTAAAAAACATTCGTTCAAAACATTCCTCATAGACTTTCATTTCAACCATATTTAAATATAAAATAATATAATGTGTGAAATTCCAATTAAACACTTATGGACTTTTGTTTTAAAATACTTGCAATACTAATGTGGCCATTCAAACCCGGAGTTGTACTGGCATTACAACGAAGTTGCCATAAACATTCTTTAGTTAATAGTAAATTGTCCAAATCCCCTTCTTTTTCCTCAGGATTATAAATTCTGTCAATAATAAAAAAGATAAATCTTTTATAATTAACACATGTGGTACTGTGTGTGTAAAGGGCATTAGATTCTTTTTTGTTTTTCACATCCCTAACATGTTCCATAATTCTATTGTGTAATTTTCTCTTAGTTTTACCTATGTAATATGCTGGACATGAAATACAACTTGCCATATAAATAACCCATTTAGTGTTACAGTTACATGTACCTGGGCATTTAAGTGTTTTTCCATAGTTGTACACGGTACAGTAAGGACCATCATTTATATATTTACAACTTTTACAGAATCCACATTTTTTCATTCTAGATGTAGTCTCTCCTTGTACCCTGCTTTCAAACATCTCTTTCATATTCATGCCCCTACTATATGTAACTGATGGATGTAAACCAACTATTTCTTTAACTTCCAAACTGTTATTTAATACACTTTTCCATGTGTCGTTTAATATTGTCATTATTGCTTTAGAGTTTGTATTATATGGCAAAATAAATGAATCCTTCTTGTTGTTAAAATCTTGTTCCTTTGGCCTCATATGTTCCCCACTAGTAATTATAGGTTTGTACTTTGTGTCTCTGTCTCTCACAACTTCTTTAGTCAGGGAACCTAACAAATTAAGTGGGTAACCTCTGTCGCTAAACATATCTTGCAAGTATTTGATTTCAACCTCAAAGTTTTGGTCTTCACTAATAATACGAGAAAGTCTAACTAATTGGCCTTTCACCAAATTCCTTTTTTGAAAGTGTGGATGATTACTGTCGTAATTTAGAAAACTGTTTGAGTAAGTTTTTTTACGGAAAATGGTAGATTCTATCCTTCCTTCCTTGTTATACATTCTGATGTCTAAGTAATCACATTGATCGTGGTTTATTTGGAAAGTGAACTTTAAAAAATTAGTACTATTTTCTAAGAAGTGCATAAATTCCCGTATTTCACCTTCTTCCCCCTTCCAAAAAACCAAAATGTCATCTAAAAATCTTACATATAAAATAATTTTCTCCCAGAAGTGCGATACAAATACTTGTTCAATCTCCCAAAGTGCTAACACTAAGTTAGCATAGATGGGGGCACATCTGGCCCCCATAGCAACACCTCTACATTGTTTGTAATGTTCACCTTCCAAGATGACATAGTTGTTGTTTAGTATCATTTCCATGAAGTCTACTAATAATCTTCTTTTAACAGTGTGATGTCCACTGTATTTTTCCAAAATTTTTTCAAAGTATTCTAAGCCTTCTTTGTGCGGTATGATGCTAAATAGATTAATGACATCTATTGTTATCATAAAAAACTTTTCTCCTCTGTAGTTCTTATTAAATTCTCTTAGTTTTTCAAGGCAATGCCACGAGTCTTTGATAATGTGTGGGAACTTTGTTAAAATATCCTTACATTGTACATCTACAAACTTAGCTATTGTTTCAAGTTTAGAGTTTTTGGCAGAAACAATCGGTCTAAGCGGAGGGTTTTGAATACTCTTATGCACTTTTGGTATACCAAAAATGGTTGGGGTGATAGGATGTTCCACTACCAAGAATTCATGTTCCTGTTTGTTAATCATGCCCTCCATCAAACATTCATATAGTAGCCAATCAATTTTTGTATAGGCTCTCTGTACTTCATATTTAAGAACTTTACTATATGTGTCTTCATTTTCTAACATAGTTTTCATTTTGTTGATGTAATCTATATTTGACATGATCACTACTCCGCCCCCTTTATCAGGCTTCATGATTCTGTGTTTGTTGTTTGAACATATTTCTGTAATACAAAACCTTTCATTTTCAGTCAAATTGTCCTTCAATATACTCTTTTTCTTTAATTCCCTCCTAATTTGCGTTTCACATAGTGATTCGTACACCTGAATTATTGGGTTATTAGGCGGAATAAATGTACTAGTTCTTTTTAGTGTAATCACTCTGGTTTCATTTCTCATCTCCTCTTGTGTGCTTGTTTTAGTAAAAAACACTTTTAAATTAAGCATTCTCGTATATAATTTCAAATTGATGAGTATTCTACCAATGTCACTTCTAAATCGTGGGACAAATTTGAATCCTCTCTTAAATAGCATAATATGACTTGGATTCAAGTTGAAATCACTATAATTGTAGATGTTAAAACCACCACTATTGGTTATTTTACATAGATCGTTGTTCATACTACCACCATCAGGAATATCTTGTTCTGAATCATTCATGACTATCAGATCATTAACACCTGATTTATCTTGCATAACCATATTTGCACCTGGTGGTTTAACATTGTTGGTCAATCCTGTCCCACTTATATCTAGCATAGTGGTTTCATTGTTGTGACTTATTGAACTGTTTAGTAATAATGAGAATTGGTTCTGAAGTACATTTTCCTCCCTTGGTTCTTCTGTTGTGCACCGCCCCCCTGAAACCTGTCTCTTATCCTCTCTGATCTCCTTAGTTGGGGTTGTTCTAAAAAAACCTCATTCTCTTTTTGTACATCCCCATCTATAACATTGCCATAGTGTCCATATTTGTTTTTGTTGTTATGTACATTAGAAGTATGAATATTCATTTGTTCAAAGTTCGTGTCTTCATCCCTCGATCGATTCACTTTTTCGTTTCGCTGCACAGATGTTTTGAATTCTTTAAAATGGTGGTATGCCCTCTTATGAATATAATCATTACTGTCTCTTATTAATTTTTTGTTTTTATATTCAAGCCCTCTCGACACAAAACTGTCCATTTCTTTTATAATATAGTCCATCCTATGTTTGTTGTGTTCAAATAACAAGTCTTTTTTGATGTTGTTGTCCAGATCTATAAGTTTCTCATTCAACACTGATAATCTTTGGTTATTGTTCTTAATAATAAGTTTTAACAAGTCTAACCCTGCTCTGTCATACAGGGCAACTAATTCATTGAATAACACACTGTTATGACTAAAACCAAAAGGTAATTTAAAAATTCTCAAACCTTTTGGAACTTGTTCCAACTCCAGGGATCTCTCCAGAAAGGCATTGTCCATCTGAATGGTTTTAAATTGTTTGAGCGTTTTTTCAAAATCAGCAATCTGCTCGTTCAAAGAGCCCATGTCTTGCATACTACTTCTTGGAATACTTTTAAACGAAGGTGCCTGTAGAATCACATTAATGTTTTCCCATCTCCGACTGTTGGATGTCCTTCCGTCCCCAGCGTTCATATTCCCACTGTCAAACCTCAGGGTTGGTTCCTTCCTTCGTGTGTCACCTCTAGGTTGATTCGATGAACCAATACTGGCTGACGGAGCGTTGGGGCTATTACCCTGTGTGGAGTGTAGCGTGAATAATTGTTCTTGTGATTCAGTAATAGTAATATTTGGATCAATGTCATTGTTCTGAATTTTGTCAGCCCGGAGTAAGGTGATAAGTCGGTTAGTAACTTCCAGATGTTGTTTTAATAGTGCTTCCATAGTATAGTAAAACTTAAACACAGTCAATGTAGATGCTGATACTGCTGAATTGTTGGTGTTAACCCACCTTGTAATATAAAGCAACTGGAAACTGACAGTTACTCGTACAGCTGAATACTTAACTTGACACAACCTAGTTCTGTCCGTATTTCTGAGTTTCAGAAAGCAAACAATTCAAAGCTGCTTTCAAAACAGAATTGATAAAAATTCGCCAAAAGTTGATGCAAGTATAAATGTAGTTTGCAGTCGCTTGATTGTATCCTCTGAGTTCTCTCCTTCAGTAAACCAGTCAGTTAAATGTTGCTTATTGGTTAGTACTTTCGTATAGCTTTTAAAATCTGTGTTTGTACGGAAAACTGACAGTTACTGATGCAGCTAATACTTTGATTTACACAACCTAATTGTGCCCGTAGTTCACAGCTTCAATAAAGATACACTTGCTTCGAACAACAATAGAGAACTGATAATTGCTAATACAGCTGAATGTTAAAGGTAAGAACAACCAAGTTGTGTCTGTAGTTCTCAGTAAAACAGTACAAAGCTGCTTAAAGATCAGTGTTGACTTAAAGTCGCAAAATGCTGATGTACATGTTAATGCAGTTTGCGGTCGCTTAATTGTAACATCAAAGTTCTCTCCTTCAGTAAACCAGTCAATTTTGTATTACTGCTAGTTAGTATTTTAATGTAGCTTGAAGTCCGTATTTATAATGTATAGCTGTTGAAAAACGACATTTGTTGGTGCAACTAAGTATTTTAAATTTACAACACCTAGTTGTTTCCGTGTATCTCAGCTTAAAAAGAGGTAGTCAGTTAAATGCTGCTTATAGGTTAGCGTTAACCATTACAAACGCAAAATGCTGATATAGTTGCTAGTGCGTTAAGCATTAGCTTAATTGTAGCCACGAAATACCACCTTCGATAAAACAGTCAATTCCCAATGACTTAAAATACCATGCTATCACATAAATTAGCAGAATGTTACTTAAAATGCTGGTGCAGTTAGATAAAACGTTCTTCTATCTCTTGTTCAACAAAACGTTGGTTGTACGCTGCTTATGCTTCCGTACCTTGGCGTAACCAACAACTCCTCGGTGTCCTGGAACCACTTCCACGATGAAGTAAACACAGAAAACCACTAAAGGAATGTAAGTAACACAAGCGATATCCTTGGAATCCAAGCAGTTTAATGTTCACACCAAACACGAACCAAGACAGCAAACCAACACGTAAAACAGTAAAAAATTCAAGTAGTTCAGTTAGAAATTCAAAAATACTGAGCGCTTTCACCCGCTCGATTACCTGCGGGTTTCATCAGAGTATATCTTGTAATACATTGCACCAGCTTATATACTAAAAAAGTATCCAATGTTTCAATTAATCTTAATTAAATTAATTAATTGTTAGTGTGATTCCTAATTGTCTATTTTAAAAAAAAGTAGATATTGTTTTGATACCTTAAAGACAACAACAATAAATAGTAGACTAACTAAATAGGATTTCTTTGTTTGTGTAATTAGAATAGAGGGCTATTTAACCAATAAAAATACTGATACTTAATAAATACATCCATCAGTAAACACACAGAAATGAAAAATACGAACACATACAAAGGAAAGGTATGTAACAGCTATGTATTTACTGGCATGTAGTAGATGTTTATGAAGAGTACTCTACATAGTTTGAATCATCCATATGTGGCAGCAGTACGTATCTATGCACAGATGCCCTGCATAACTACTGCCATAGAGAAATCAGTGTGTAGCTGTGTGCAGTGGGATATGACTGTGACATATGTAGTTCAGCATTAAATGTCAAACATCTGATCCAAGTTATCTGTGTTCTGTACAGTAGTGTGTACAATGTCTGTTTGGGGGAGTAGCACATATGGTTACATAAATGTGGGTGTGACAGAGTAACAAATGCATGATAGTCATATTAATGTGTAGCTTAGCATTGGCAACAGCTGTACCAGGCTAGTATGCTAATCTAGCATTTGCAGATATATATACACCCTCTAATATTACTGTGTGCTCACATGTGACACCTGTTCATGTTACAGCAAGGACCAACAGGTCAGCAGTGAGGTACACAAACTTACAACAGTGTGGACCTTGTGTGTGTATGGCACACACATATGGAGAGATCTGTCTGTGTCAGATATATTAGCATCTGTACATGTGCATAGAGCAAGGGACATACTGCAACTGTTTGTGAATGGTGGACATATATATGTTGTTGAAGGTTGTTATGTGCATATTTCTATGTAGGTTGTAGTGTGTGGCAAACAAGACAGCATACAGTGCTGGTATATGATATGTGGTGGTTAAACGCTCTGAGTATGATTCGTCAGGTTTGCAGGGTTGCAGCCAGTGAGACCTGCTAAAGCTACATGGGCTGAGAACACCTTCAATGCATTCTGTTAACACTGTGCAATATTATGACATAACTGTATACCTCACAACCTTCACATAAGTGATATCCCCACCATGAAAGGTGGACTGTATATGTGCCTATATGTATATCTATATGTACACCAATGGATATTTATATGTATGTGTGTGTGTGTATATATATATATATATATATATATATATATATATATATATATATATATATATATATGTGTGTGTGTGTGTATACATATATATATATATATATATATATATATATATATATATATATATATATATATATATATATATATATATATATATATATATATATATATATATATATAGAGAGAGAGAGAGAGAGGGACATATTTACTGCAAAAGATGGCTGGTGACAAAGCCATGGACTCAAGTTCAATGTTGATACTGCATTGGCAACCCTTCTTGCAAAAACTCTGTACCCATTAACTAACACATAGGTGGTAGTCTACTAAACACCGAAGGTGTGATAAGAGACCATGGGACACAGGTGGACAGTAGTCTTCCTTCTGATAATCACAGTGCCACACTAGTCATGTCATCTGTCTACGTGGCACATGTCATCACAAAAGGTGTGTCATCCAGGGAAATATAGGTCAGTGTTCCCCTCTACTCATCACACATAAAGCCCATTATAGAGTACAATGCCCCATGTGGTATGTACCTCACAAGACATCTACAGCAACTGGAAATGACACAGACATACCTCACAAAGAGTAATACCAGCCTCAAACAGATGCCCTATGCAGACCCTCTCACAAACATACAGTTAGACTGTGTCGCATACCACCTACCCAGAGGTGACCTCTGCCTAACATACTAAGCTATGTCAAACCCACAGCTGTTGGACATGCTCCACATAAACAGATCACAATCCCTACGAGCTACACGCTCTAGGGGACCTAAACCTTGTGACCTCAATAAACAGCACATGCTGAAGGGATAGATTCCTATATCAGAGACATCCCATACTATGGAACAAACCACCTATCAATAGCAAACAAAGCTCCTAATTAGCAGTCGTCAGAAATAATCCTGATGATTGTATGTGAGATAGGAAATACACCCCTGGAATCACCTCTGTGGCTCTGCTTGTCAGGGCCACGTGAAACGTAATTACCTGTGTGTCAAAGGCCAGGGTAGCATATGGCTAGACCTCTATAGGCCCTAGGGCCAATAGCCTATTACCTACCTATGAAGCGATACACACCCACATGTACTTGTTGCAATAATTGCTATGTGAGGTTGACTGAATGTGATGGTGAATGTGTTGGTGAATGTGTCAGTATTCTGTATATGTGTGATAGCTTGGTGGGAAACTGTTTCTGTCATGGTATTATGTGTCCTAGCTGTGATGCCAGCAAAAGACGTGTATGCAATTGCTAGGCGGAAAAAGCAGTACGCCATACGGTCTGTCGTAGTCCCTTGGTGTTGGCTGGGGTGTCCCATTGTAGGCTAAAGCAGTACATGTATGCTTATTGAGGGTTACTGCTGGTGAATGCAACTCCTGTATGAACTGTAGTACTACCTGAAGCTGTATGCCTAAACAGCACAGTATAGTGTATGTCCACATTTCTTGGGACCACTGTTATGTGTGTTCCCTGTAGTCCTCACAGATTACATACCTCAGGCATATGTTTTCGTAACTACTGACACACAGTACTGTATGGTACACAGGTAAAGGTCATCTGGGTTGCCATACCTTTGTGTCTGATATGTATGTCTGATGTGTGTGTGGGTATGCCTGTACCATGGCCTCGGTCATATGTGTGTTACAGGATGTAGGTGCGTATCTAGCAACATGTATAGTGTAGTACAGCAGTATGCCACCTATATTAACAAATGTGCACATTTGTTAGGCAGGGGTTTGCCATCAACGACTAGTGTGGTATACTGGTAATACTGTAACTGGACTGTACAATCATTGCAATGGATTACATATTTATTGATGCATTAGCTTGATATATACCTCCTGTGGCTAGGTGGTGCATTGTGTTGCATACAGTGTGCCATGTACTGTTTATAGTCTTACATACTGGTTTATCTTTGTTGCTGTGCAAAACATGGTTCGATATATAGGGTGTGCCAGGCACTGTCAGGCAGTTGTGGGCTGAGCACTGATATGTGGTATTGAAAGTGTATATCCTGTGACAGCCAATATGTTGCTATATATGGCAGTTTATTGATATCTGTACTTTAGAATGTTAAGTGTGCCACATGACTTGCTCATACATATTGTTTCATTGTCTTCCAGGGCCATGTCCCACCATCGTAACCCCAGCTATAGCCTGGCAGAGGAGGAAATAATAACAACAAGCCTGGTGCAGCACTATGCCCTGCTGCTCTCCAGAACCAGCCAAGACCAGCATGAGTGAACTGCACTGTGGCAAGATCTTGTCCGCAGGGTAAATGACATAGGCATGCATAACCGGACATATGAGCAGGTACGCCATCCCTGCAGTGATTTAATTAGACATGTCCGGCAGCATGCGTCTAATATCCATGGACAACAGCTTGCCACAGGTGGTGGGGTAGCCATCCATCCCCCCCTCACCAGAGTGGAGGAGCTGCTCCTGAGCCAGGTGGCTCCTGGCCAACAACAACAACAACAACTAACATGTATCATCATGGATGCCAGAGCCACCCAGCAAGTTGACACGGAGTGTGCAGGTAACATGGCATAGCTGTAGACTACTATTACCTCTATTGTTAGAGCATACTTATGTGAGATGTGCACTGTGTAGTTAGAAGATGTGGTGCCTAGTGTTGTGCAATAATAATAATTAGGAGTATAATCTGTAGGCCTGTGACTGTCAACCGTTGTACTACTGTAACATTGCAAACACACAGTAGCAATGCCACAGTTGTTGCCACTGACAAACTATCTCATATCCTTGTAGGTCCCTCTGGTGTGACAGCAAGGCAGCAGACCCATGCTGGTGAGTGTATTCTACATTTAAAATTGCTAATTATATGTGCATGTCATAGTTGAGGTGTAGGCCATGTACATGTATCACACCTATGCATAATGCATGCTGTGAGACTATGCACATCCCAGTAATGTGGGTAGCTGCCTAAAACACATACAATACACAGAGCATCCCACACAATTGTGGCAACACTGTAGTGGACGTTGGATAGGCAGAGTCGATACACATGCATACAACATACACAACGTTGTCATACACAGTACACGTTAACATGCTACACATGGCGTATTCAGACACCCGCTGTAAGGTCACACTCTAGTATCCCAAATGCCATCCACACAGCACACATGATATACCTGAGGGGTAGATGCCTCTCATGTGGCTGTGCGACATTCTTCAACACATAACACATTCATGTTAGGCAATGCCCCTTATTGGGCACCATACAAACCCATGTAACAACTGGCTGTGAAATAGTGAATGTAGCCATGGTACTGCAGTTTCTGTACAGCATGGTATATGCCGGTCTGGCACGCATTAGTAGCCCTGAATGACCACATGATGCTGCATGATGATGGCTCATGGTACTATGCCCCATCCAGTGACAGTGACCACAGTACCACACATAGCATTAACTGCTATGCACCTCAATGTTGTGTGTGTGCAAACCTATGCACCGATACACATTATGCATAGCAATCACCATTTGTACAAAGTGACACATATATGTCATGTAATGCTATTGAGTGTATAGGTCACATGACACACGTTGCAGTTGTGTTGTAGCATGCCATGTCATGGCTGGCACTGGCATGTCCACAATATGTCCTACACTCACCATAACCACTGTACAATGGCTATGTTGAGCAATGGTATTCCATCAGGTATACATGCACCACTCATCCTGTGTGTATACATAGCATGCATGTGCTAGACCTGTGTCCACAATCATCTGCTAAAGACACAGACGCACTAATCAGAAATGGATATCTATGTGACACACAGATACACATCCAGCCATGGTATATATACCTGTGAGTGATGGTGTACAAGACATTGCAGAGCTTTTAATACTTGCACAGCAATGTTGTGTTCATGTACACATTGCGTTCCAGGGTGAGGCCGATCACTGAACAACAACACACATGCATCAAAGCCATGTATACTGTTATTAGCAAGGGCTGTTTACACCCGCACTGCATGCTGTTGAGCAACACACGTCCTGCATGCTGACACGTGATATAACTGTTTGCCTTGTGATACTGTACCCCACCATCACCTGCTATTGAGTATGTAATGGATTGCTGGTGGTGTGTGTGTGTGTGTGTGTGTGTGTGTGTGTGTGTGTGTGTGTGTGTTTTAGTGAGGAGTGCATTTGTGTGCATGTGTGCATGTGCGCATGTGTTCATGTGTTCATGTGTGCATGTGTGCATGTGTTCATGTGTGCATGTGTGCATGTGTTCATGTGTTCATGTGTGCATGTGTTCATGTGTGCATGTGTGCATGTGTTCATGTGTGCATGTGTTCATGTGTGCACGTGTGCATGTGTGCATGTGTGCATGTGTGCATGTGTGCATGTGTTCATGTGTGCATATGTTCATGTGTGCATGTGTTCATGTGTTCATGTGTGCATGTGTGCATGTGTGCATGTGTGCATATGTGCATGTGTGCATGTGTACATGTGTTCATGTGCTCAGGTGTGCATGTGTGCATGCGTTCATGTGTTCATGTGTGCATATGTTCATGTGTGCATGTGTGCATGTGTTCATTTGTGCATGTGTTCATGTGTCCATGTGTTCATGTGTGCATGTGTGCTGACATCATATACAGGTCGTAAAGTGTGTTTCCTGTCTTCCTCTCACAGGTGCTAACTTTGGGTTGGTTCAATGCAGTGGGGAAACCAATGTCACTGAGCAAAATAGTGATGATGATGATAGGTGTGTTGAGGCACAGGCATGTTTGTCAGGGTCTGTCATTGGGCCGCCAATTGACAGTACACAAGTGTCCACCCCATCGATGCACACAGTCATACTGCCAATACATCCATCACCAATGCCCTTAGCTGAGGGACAGCGTACAGTCAGCATTGGCCAGGACAGTGTGGTATCCATGGCACATGCATCCCAACACAGCAGCCATACCAGATGTCTGGAAGGGTACCACATAGGCAGATGTCCAGGGGTTCTCGTCGGAGCACTGCTGCTCACCATGCCACTGGCAGACATGCCACAGGTCTGACAACGTCACGCATGTTCCAGGCTGTCATGGAGGCACAGGCACGTATGGAAAGGTACACCAGACAGGGACTAAGGGCACAGAGGGCACATACCACCGTAATTGACAGTATCCATGACCTAGCAGGTGCCATCCGTCATTACACTGAGGTCACAGATAGACGTTGGGGAGAGACATTAGATGTCCTCTGCAATGTCATGTCCATGTGTCAGGACAGTGTGGGATGGGTGAGTCATCGACATGGATGTATGCCAGCAACATCAGCAGCTGGCAGTCACCACGGACATCCCTCAAGTCACAGCCGCTCCCGTAGTGCCAGTACCAGCCCCAGCAATGTTGGGGGTGGGCTGTCAATAGAATGTCCTAGAAGACCATGTGCACGTGGCTCTGGACAGTCCCAGCAGGGACCTGGGTCCAGTGTACATCCATCTACCTCTGGGGATAGGACCCAGTCTGGCTTAGTACCTGATAGTGTCAGTAGCACCCCTGCCAGGCACAGGTACCATATCCATGGCCAGAGATGGTGATCTGTAAAGCCTGGCAGGTACAGTCTGTGGCTGTCCCACAAATACCCATATATGGCAGCCACATGGTGGAACTGTGTGCATGCAGACACACACACACACAGGAACCAGACACCTAGGGCTAACACATACCCGCACACATTACATCAACATTGGCCCATAGCAGTACTCTTGCCCCTCACACACACACACACACACACACACACACACACACACACACACACACACACACACACATACATGTCGATTGGATGGCTCACTGTAGGTCTCTGGCAAGCCAACACACCATGTGCATATGATGAAACCTGTGCCACCTCCTGTCATCTGTAACATCGATGCAGGAACAGGCTACCATGGTGCTGATGCACAGGGTGACTTTATAGCAGTACAACAATGTTACCATGTTGTCAGCAGTAGAGTGTAATGATATGCTTGAAGGTATAGCTGAGCAGGCATGATGCATTAAAGCTATGATTGTCATTGTAGTATTGTTTACACCAGTGTTAGTTAAAATAGTGTATTGTCCACCCACGTGCCACTTGGCTGATGTGTGTAGTATTGGCAGCATGTGTTAGAGAGTGGACAGTATGTGTGGGATGTGTGTAGCACAGATTTGCAGGTGTACATCTGTGAACATGGTGGAGGTGCACTGTCTGCATGTACGTGCATAGTGGACACATGGGCAGGGTGACATGCCCTGTATTACACAGTAACACTACATAGTTTCTATTGGTGGCCAGTATGCATTGTACTACACACATTTCGGAACCTGACTACACATGTGTGTATGACATGGTTTGACACTGTGCTGTGGGTGATACTGTTACTATCTGTCATTGTTCTGCATTCTGGTAGTATACATAACTTCAACAGCCTGACCATAACCAATCGTTAGATGATGTCTTCACGACTGACACACAGCTGTAGGACACACAGAAAAATTTGGATCCTTCAGGTACTATACTATGCCAGTAACCAGTGGTATGCACCTGCACCCATTACTGGAACCACTCCTGTTTGGCATATAGCTCTCTTAGGTACAAGCAATCACAGTAGGGATATGTCCATCCATGTCTGGTAATGCATACTGTGGCCTATAATGCATTCTCCAGATGACACACACATCCTCCACAAGGGTACCATGCAGACAGATAACTGTTGTCATACCCATGCTGTAAAGCTATTATCCAAACTAAGCATAGTCATTCACCTTTATAAAACATAGTATCCCCACAGTACCACATAGGTAGTAGCCACCAACATGATGAACAGGTACCGATGTGTACATGCAACCATGTGTTACGTCATCTCTCCTTTGATAATCACATTTCCTAAGGTATTTTGAAATACCTCTGTGGATCACATAAGCAATAAGGGGTTTGCATGCATATCCACAAAGGTTGTTGTACACCTATAATGAATAGTCATCATTGACAGACTTTGCTGCATTAGAACCGGTCTAACATATACCTCGGCCATAAACCCTCACTCACACAATTCAATAGTAACCGTAATGAGTGTGTGTGACACGGATGACCTAGGCCAGGGATCACTGCAGTGGCTGGCCTTGTCACAAGCATACAGATGTGACCTAAGGTCTGGGAAGCAGCAGCACAGTCTGGCAAAGATGACATTTGTGTCCTTGGAGAAAGCAGGGTTCACACACATGCAATAATTGAGGTAACATGTACGTATATGTATTTGCCACACAGCTACCTCACATGTGCAATGCATACTGATATGTCATACAGTAGTAAAAGCAAAAACCACTACCCATTGACCAACAGTGTCACACACATAGACCACGCACATGCACTGAGTGCAGGATTCAAACCCCTGCCTAACTACTTCATGATACTAGAGCAGTACGCATTAACACTGTGTGCTATACACATTACTGGGCTGTCTGTTTTCTGCAGGTTTATTTGTAAGATGGTGACATCATCAGACTTGACAAAGATAAGTATACCACTTTTAAGGTGCATGAGTACTCTCCAAAAAGGTTGCTCCTCTCCAAGGAGATCACACACAAACAGACACACACACTTATTAAGTGCAGGATTCAGACCCCTACCTAATTGGTTTATGAGACTACAGGAGTACGTATTTACATGACACGCTATACACATTACTGTGAGTTCTCTTTTCCACAGGTATATTTGTAGGATGGTGACATCATCAGACCTGACAAAGACTAGTATACCACTTTTAAGGTGCATGAGTACTCTCCAAAAAGGTTGCTCCTCTCCAAGGAGATCACACACAAACAGACACACACACTTGTTAAGTGCAGGATTCAGACCCCTACCTAACTGGTATATGATACTACAGGAGTAGGCATTTACACGACACACTATACACATTACTGTGAGTTCTCTTTTCCACAGGTATATTTGAAGGATGGTGACATCATCAGACCTGACAAAGATTAGTATACCACTTTTAAGGTGCATGAGTACTCTCCAAAAAGGTTGCTCCTCTCCAAGGAAATCACACACAAACAGATACACACACAATTGTCAAGTGCAGGATTCAAACACCTACCTAAATGGTTTATGATACTACAGAAATATGCATTTACAAGACGTGCTATACACATGACTGAGTTCTTTTTTCCACAGGTATATTTGAAGGATGGTGACATCATCAGACCTGACAAAGATTAGTATACCACTTTTAAGGTGCATGAGTACTCTCCAAAAAGGTTGCTCCTCTCCAAGGAAATCACACACACACTTGTCAAGTGCAGGATTCAAGCCCCTACTTAACTGGCTTATTATACGACAGGAGTACGCATTTACATGATGCACAATACACGTTACTGTGAGTTCTACTTTCCACAGGTATATTTCTAGGTTGGTGACATCATCAGACTAGACAAAGTGGGTTACATTAAGTGACATTGGGTGGGCTACATAGAAGGAATGTCTAAACACTTTGGCCATGTGATCATCAAAGAAGAGTGTACTATCTCACTGTGTCCCCAGGGCCTTCATGACTTTCTCCATACATACTGGAGTACCACCTATGTGGTAATTTGTCTGCACTTTGTTTTAGCTAAAGGGGATGATTATGCATTCTTTGCCATTCTTCTTGGGGCATTGTTTTGACACCAGGTATCTGTCTCTGTAAGCCCCTTCTGCAGGATGTGTGTGTCAGCCATAGAGTCGATTATGGACCACAGTTAGCAGTCATCTGCAAACCTGTTCAACCATACTCCTCCCATGCTTGCCTGTACCTCTGAGCAGTGTTTACTAAACAGGTGGGGTCCCAGGGCCAAGACCTGTGGGATGCCAGTTGTGACTGTCTTAGAGTCAGACATGGCACCTGCAACTCTGAACATGTGTGTTTGATCTGTGAGCCACTTGGCCACACATCCTGTGACATAGCTGTTGATGTTCAGGCTGGTAAGCGTGTCCATGATGACAGAGTGGGGAATGGTGTAAAAAGTCCTTAGTGAGGTCCAGGTGGGCTGTGTGGACTACTTTCACCTCCATCTATGTCCTTGGTAACTGTCTGTAGTAAGTCAACTATATTTAGGAGGCAGGGTCTGCCTTTAACAAGGCGGGGTTGTGTAGAGTCCAGTGTCTGGAGGTCCCCAATGTCACTGTTTATGGGTTCCATGACAATTTGCTAAATAGCTTTGTAGACCAGGCTGAGTAGATGTATAGGGCAATGGTTTCCAGGTTCTGTTGTGGCACCCCCTTTGTGGGGCTGGATGACTGTTGGTGTATGCCATTCTTTGGGTACATACCCTGTGGTACGATTGAGTCTGGCCAGTGAATGTAGGTGAGGGTGTGGTTCCTTTTGGACCTAGTGTAAGACACAGCCTGGGACACCATCCAGTCTCATTGATGCTGTGTTCTTGGCTTTGGAGAGGGCTGTCCTTACCTGCATGTCCATGATGTCTGGGGCTCTGCATCCTTCTGTGATGGACACAGGCCCTTTTGGGGGTGATGGGGGGAAGTTTGCACTGAACCTGTCCCCCAGGATGTGGGCAATGAAAGTTGGTTCAGTGCATTCCTTGCCATTTGTCAGTAGCTGACAGCATATTTGGAAGTTGACACCTACATGTGTGGTATAGCTACCGCAGGCTTTGTGGTTGTCATTCTTACAGTCGTTGGCAATTTGTCTTTTGAAAGTGTCCTTGAATTATTTTATGAGTGATCATTGCTTCTTCCTAATAATGATCAGTGATGCCTTTCCTTTAGTGAAGTTGGCTCTATCAGGTGTTAGTTTCCTCCTTCTGTTGTCTAGCTTATTTATGGGCAACGACCACCAGATTGTTTTCTTATTTTTGGAGAAGTACATCTTGGTTTTATTTGTGATGTCTCGATCCATGCATCCCTGTAGATGCTCATAGGATTCACTTGTAACTGATTTGCCAGATTGTATACCATTATCTTACAGCAAGAGGTCTTTGGAACTTTCCACTTTTGTCTTGGGACGTGTGCAGTTTGCTTTTGAAAACGTCTTCACGGTGGTTTCATTGACTGGGTGAGGGGGTGGGATGTGCATGTCCAGTGTGATTACTTTATGATCTGATATTACCAGCAAGGGCTTTATCTCTGTTGTGGAACACTGGTACCCCATGTTGGTGATGATCATGTCCAGTATGGTGTCACCTCTAGTGGGCATGGTGACCAGCTGTTCCAGGATGTTAGAGCTTTTAAACTCTAGGAAACATTGGGAAAGGACGTTGTACACAAGTAATTCTCCCACTCAATGTTTGGGTAGTTGTAATCACCTCATATAATGGTGTTTGATATGACCTCTATATTTTCCACTGTTCTCAGGAATACTGAGTGAGGTTCCTGTGACAAGGTAGGTGATCTGTAGCAGGCTACAATCTGATGAGCAGCTTTGCCCAATGTTAGTTGCACTTGCATGGTCTCCAAGGCCTCATGCTGTGCCACTAACCTGAAGGTGTGGGTATCCATAAGGTAAATGGGTACACCCCTTCCTTTTGTATTTCACTCGTGGTTTTGGGTCCGAAGGTCAGAGGGATTGTGAGTGTTTTACGTGGAGCATGTCCAACAGCTCTGCATTTGACATAGCTTTGTATGTTAGGCAGTGAACACATCTGAGTAGGTGATATGCAAGGGAGTACAGATGGAGCATTTTGAGATGGTCTGTGTATGGCATGTATTTCTGGCCGCTAATGCTCTTTGTGAGGTGCTGCTGCAGGCTTTATAGTTGCTGTAGTTGTCTTGTGAGGTACATAGCAAAAGTGGCATTGTACTCTATTATAGTTCTAGTGAATGATGAGTAGTGAGGAACAATGTCCTCTTCTATCCTGCATGAGACACATTTTGTGATGAGGTGTGCCACATAGCAGGGTTTCCTGACTACTGTGGGGATGTGATTATCACACTTGTGTCCAGTGTACACCTGTGACCCAAGGTCTCTTGTCACACTTTCAGTGTTAAGTATACTACCACCTATGTTGTAGTTCATGGCTACAGAGGTTTTAACAAAGGGGATGACAATGCACCTTTTGCCATTGAGCTAGAGCCCATGGCTTTGACAACAGCCATCTGTCTCAGTGAGGCCCTTTTGTAGGATGTCCACATCTTTAGTGTTTACAATTATGGCTCCTAGTTTGCAGTCCTCTGGTAACTTCTGTAGCCACAGACCTTCCATGTTAAAGTTTACTTCAGGGAAGTAGATACTAAACAGGACAGGACCCAGGACTGGACCCTGTGGTACTGCACTCGTCACTGGTCCAAAGTCATACTTGGAGTCTGCTACTTTCACAGTGTGTGTTCTGTCAGTGAGCCAGTTGGCAACCCATCTTGTGACATAGCAATTTATACCTACTTTAGTGGGTTTATCTATATTTCCAGAGTGTGGGGTGGTGTTGTAAGCCGTGGCAGGATCAACATAGGCTGTGTGAACCACCTTACCCTTGTCGACGGTTCTGTTGACTGCTTCAATGTCATCTATCAGGTTTAGGTGACATGATCTGCATTTTACAAACCCAACATGGTTGTGGTCCAGGGTTTGGAGATTACAAATGTAATTGTTTACATGTTGTATGATGATACATTCCATGGCCTTGAAGAGCGGGCTAATGGGGCGCTAGTTCCTGGGGTCCATGGTGTCTCCACTCTTGTGTAGTGGGATAACCATCACTGTGCACCATTCAACAGGCACAAAGCATGAGGTGAGTCTATGGCTGCACATGGTACATCAGTGTGGTGCCTGTTCGTTCTGTGGTTTGTGTGGAACACAGCCTGTGAAGTTATCTGGTCCCATGGCTGCTGTGATACTGTCTTTGAAGAGTGTTTTTTACCTGTGCAGCCATGATGACAGCAACTTTGCAGTCTTCCATTATGGAGGAGTGCTTGTTCATGGGTGAGAGGGGGGTACAGTTAACAGTGATCCTATCTGCCAGAATGTTGGCAATATCAGTTGGGTCTGTATATTTAGTGCCATTGAGCTGTAACTCAGTACAGATCTGAGTGTAGCCATGACATGGATCTGTCTGTTGGGTGGAGATCTCCTGAGTAGACAGTATGCAACAGAGTACACATTGGGTTACATTCAGTCTTGTTGCATGGGGCAACTGTTTGAGGCCAGTAATCCTCTTGTTAGGATACTTCAGTGGTCTTTCTGGCTGTTGAATGTGCCTAGTCTGATTTATCGCAAGTGTGTTGTGGTACTCTCTGACGGGTCTGATGACTGATGAGTACTGGGAACCTCCTTTGACCTACATGCACAGACCTTGGCAGTTTATGTGAACACATAGCATGATTTTCTGACAACTTTGTGAATGTGTTTCTGGAAGTAGAGATGTCTAGCCACATTTATCCATAGATCCCTTATTATCACCTCCGTATTTGGCATAAGTGTGTGAGCATGCCCAGTATGACCTTTCAGTATGTTGTTGCCTGACATTTGCTTCGTTTTTTAAGTGTGTGAGCATGCCCAGTATGACCTTCAGTGTGATGCTGAATGAAATCCACTACATTTGTTGGAGTGTGTGAGCATGCACAGTATAGACATTTATACTATATGTGTATGGAAAGTCAAGTTGTATTTTTACAGCAGGGCTCATCTTTGTGTCATAGATCAACAGGGATCATGCTGTGCCTGCAGGGCTTCCATGAGACACTTTGCATAGACTTATCAACATTTCTACATACTGGGGGGACAGCTATTCTTTGTACATTTCTACCCATGGGCACACTTGATTGTTACTGTGGGTGTACATAGGATTTGGGTTTCACCTGACACTTATACACATTTGCTATGCCTGCACTGCTATGTACAGTACACCATTTCAGTCTGTACTGTTGCCTATTGTACTGGCTTGAGGCATACTACAGTGCTACAGATCCTAGCGTCCAGTGTCACGTATATCAGATTGCGACTTCATAGCCTGCACAACCCACATCACACCCCCTGGCCTGATGTTCTCTGTCTGCATAGGCCTGTGGGAGAGGTTACCCATATGCCTCTTTAGGGACATGATACAGCATTTCTTTGTGTTTGCATTACTGTACAATTGTCCTGCTGTGTCTGTGCCACTGAAATGCTATCATGGCTTAGTGGTTCAGTACTGTGACTATAATGCACAGTATTCTGGGTTTGAGCCATGTCACTGCTTTTTATTTTCATGCTGGGCAGAGCAGACTGCTTAAGGAGCAGTAAAGCAAATATGAGCATGTTTACCTGATTTTGCTCAACTTTGCATGACTTTGCCCAACCTTGCCCAACATTGCTCAACATTGCCCAACATTGCTCTAGTTAGCACGGGCAATTTTTTTTACATATACTAAATATTGGTAAATGCTGCTTAGCACTGCTTTATATTGATTAAAACACGGCACTCATGCCTCCGGTGGTGCTGCAGGGCTGCCTATCTCAGATGCACATACTACACTCCCTATACATGTTTGGAAACAGATAGTGTCAAGTTAGGCATTCCTTTTATTTTATGTGCGAGTCAGAGAGAGGTATCATTTCCAGGGTTCCTACTGAGCCAGTGTATGTGCTATGCGTTGCCTCTTTGCCAAGGCCAAGGCATAATGGGCACACCTTCTTCTGCCTACTGGGGCAGGCTCAGGTTGTTCCTCCTCCGAGTCACGCTGTGCCTGTGCAGGCCTTGGCAATGGTGGAGGGCTGTTTGGCCCTGCCCCATGCTGTTCCTGCTGCAGCTGTTTTCGCAGGATCATATTGTGTAGCATGGTGCACATATCATGACAATTTGGGTACATGTAGTTGGTGAGTACTACAAGGCTCCACTGGATGTGTCCAAGCACCGGAACCATGACTTGAGCATCCCAAACACATGCCCAATTACATTTCGTGTTTGTGCATGTGCCTCATTATGGAGTTCTTGTTTAGGTGTGTGTGCATTTCTGATGGGTGTCATCATCCAAGGCTCCAGTGCGTATCCATCATCCCCCACTAGGTGACTGTCAGGGATGTCCCCATTGGCAAATGTCTGGTACAGCTGCGTCAGATGCCAGATATGGGAATCGTGGTAGCTTCCAGGGCAGCCAGCACACACATTCAGTATTATGCCCTGGGCATCGCACATGACCTGGCAGTTGATGGAGTGGAAGCCCTTGTGATTGATGTAGGCCCTACCCTACTCACCTGCTGGTGCTGTGATGTGTATGTGCATGCAGTCAATTGCACCCACTACCTCAGGGTATTCCGCTATTTGCTGGAAGAGACGCATATTGTTGGCCAATACCTCATGGGAATTGGGAAAATATACATGATCACCGACATGTGCTGACATGGGATTCAGGAACTGGTGCAGTACCCTGGATGCTGATGCCTGTGAAATCCCCATCATATCACCAATTGGTCTCTGGAAGGTACCTGTTGCTAGTATTCTTAGGCCAACACATACCTTGGTTTCCACTGGATGGGTTCCCCTCTGTTGGTTCTGTGTGTGAGGCATGGCCTGCACAGCTCAACAATTTGCTGCAGGAGCTCTCTGTCCACTCTATAGCGCTCCACAATCTCCAGCTCATGTAGCCCCTGGTAGGTTACCCAGGGTCTGTAAACTCTTCCCTGTCTCCTCACTGTGGGTTGTTCAGCAACATCCGCAATGGCACCACCCTCAGCATCTTGCACATGTTGCCTTATAATAGCAATGGCAGCCCCTAACATTTTTTTTCTCAGTTAAGATTTTTTTTTAAGTTTTCACTTCCCTTTGCATACTGCAGTGTTGCAGTGCTTCTGAGTAAAACATGGGGGAATGTTGTTTGCAGAGTTTTAAGTGCTGGGCTGGGCTGGGCTAGTGTACTGCCTGTGTAATTTGCTGATTCTGATTGATTTCACCTGGTAGCTCTGCTAGTTCTCCTTGGTTAACTTCCTACTACTACTTTTCCTTCCTTTTCCATTTTCTGTTTCTACAGGGGGTGGCGCAGTGCAAACAAGCGCAAACACATGCACACGAGTGCACACGCATGCACACAGCCTTACACAGGCTTACACAGGCTTAGGCAGGTGCACATTCGCGCACACAGGCTTACACAGCCTTACACAGGCTTACATGGCTGCACACATGCGCACACAGGCTTAGACGGGTGTACAGGCATGCACATGTGTGCACACAGTGTAAGCATCTTTGCAAGAAACTTTGGTTGTAGCCACAGCGTACACCTTTGGTTTCTTGGTTTCAGTTCAGACACCTGTAGACACGCCTCTTCCAGTCCTGTGTAACTCACAGCAAACACATGCCACTCTGCTCCAATAAGCTTACAGTCTTTGATACATACCCCCCTCATGATGTCACCTATCTACTACTCTGTTACTCCCCTAATCCTACTCTTACACTCTAGGGACATGGTTCACATGGCAGGGAAAGTTGGGATTCACTATCCTTATACTCATTTGCATAGGATTGCCTACTAATGCTTGGTTACATCTCTCACATTGAGCTTCCCCCCTTAGCAACCACTACTCAGTAGCCATGTTGTCTTCAGCCTGTCATTCACTTGCATGGCAGATGGATATTTTTAATAAAATACATATTTTTGGCTTTTATTTATTTATTTTTTGATTTTTAGAGCGCAGCACGTTTGTGCGATGCTGCGTCACGCTTAAACATCAGAGATCGGGGGAAAAAATGTTTTATTTTTTATTATTTTGCAACACATATAAATGCCAATGGCCTTATACTTGGCCATTAGCATGCTTCCTCAACTGGATGCATCCTTTATTTGGAGCTGTCATTGCTCTGTTTTGCTATTTAGAGAACGGTACTCAGTTACCAACCGAGTACATTTCTGCAAATAACACTACTCTTACTCGGCCAGGTTAGTGTTTCCTGGATCGCAAATTTACCTCATTTGCATATCTTTCAGCAGCAAATGAGGTAATTTGCATAACCTAACACTGTCCGTGCAAGAGTTGTTTTAGGAGCTCTCATGCACGCCCCTGCCGGCTGTTCCTGGATCGCTCGGCAGACATATTGGCTGTCTGGAGTCTTACACTACTCTTAGTCTCCGTGCAAGCCTTTGTGAATCTGGCCCAATGTGTTTTAAATAAGTAAACAGTTCAGGGTTGGCACTGGAATACCATTCACCTCTGTTAGCCCAATAATAATAGTTTGGAATCGGATCTAAGTTATCCTGTACTGAAACTAAAAAAATAGTTTCCATCCCACCTTATTAACAAATGGGATGGTGTTGTGTTTGTGCTACAGGTTTATCCTTTTTTTTCATATGGATAGCAAAATTAAGTCCAATTATTTCCACATGGAATGGCCTTTTTGTTTTCCTGGAAGAACAAGCATGACCGTTAAATAAAAACTGCAGAAATTATTCTTTGCTGATTGCTTATAATTTGACCTTCCTATCACTCTGTTACTGTTGTTGTTTGTAAGAATTGTTGGTTCCTAACTGCGAGCTTGGGATTCCTCAAATAT